>NW_004955405.1:19256294-19298462 GCF_000276665.1 Chinchilla lanigera | reverse complement strand
AATATATAAATATATTTTCAGTATTTCATACAAATATTCTTAGAAAATTAACTACAAATTGTATGATATACAGTCTGCTTGGCAAGTTAATTTTAAAATTTATCTAATATTTTCGTACAAGCATAAATATCCCTAGCGCACTATTTTAAAAAGATAGGTCTTTGTTGCTTGAATATAATATACTTATTTTTCCCTCTGTAATGATTTAAATGATATCATTAGTTATTACAAAATGATGAATAAATATAATTGAATTTTTTGCATATATGCAGGAGTCTATCTGTAGAATACATTACCAGTTCTAAACTCACACCTCTCTTGTGCTCACTTTGGCAGCACATACACTAAAATCACATCAGCAATGTTGAAATATCCTGCCAAATGATTATCTAATGTTGTGAGCTCATACTCTGATCAGGTGAGCAATGCTATTTGTATTATAACAAAGAGGCAAATATCCTAACTTATGTTCTTTCCACAGATACAAATTGATGCTTCCTAGTATTTACACAATTTTCTTAAATATGAGTGAAATAGAGCTTCTTTGCTTATGTTTACAGGTCATTTCAAAAGTCTTTTCTGTTAATTGTATTTTCATACTTTTTATTTTTCTATTTTTAATAAATATTTTATGCTAAGACTATATGCAACTTTTTGTCATATCTCCTAAAAGTTTCTTTTATTGTATAATTTGTCTTTGATTCTACCTTGCTTTAGATAAATTTACATTATGTAATCAAATTGCTAATTTTTTATTATGGCTTCTTGGTTTTATGTCAACCATGAAAGTTGTCATATAAAGTATTCTTATTTTTACAAATTTTCTATAGCTTTTGAAATTTTAATAGATTTCTATGATTTACTTTAACATATTTCAAACTTTCATTTCATTTCATTTATTCTTTCTAAGAAATAAGAGAAATACCTTGTATTGTTTAGTTATTGTTATACGGAGCAGCCAATAGTTCTAATTCCTCGAGAATCTATGTTTACCCTGAGTCAAAAAACTGCCTTTATCATACATTAGATCTTTCTGTATACTTAGATATACTTTTAGGCCATTTGTTCATTCTCATTAATTAGCTTACCATTTATTTAACACAAATTTTCCAATTATTTTTCTTTAGAATATTTTAAGATGTTATATTTGCAACCCTGTATCCATTATTTTTCTTCAAGGAAAAGTATCAGACATTATGTTTTCCTATTTTTACCAAGTTTATGTTATAACTGGACTGGCCAGTGATAAGTTAATTAATCACAAGCACAGCATACTGTATCAGTAACTAAATTATTCTGAAGATTTTTGATGCTGTGGTTTTCATGGAAGAGAAATAGATAAAATAATAGGAATGGGTTTGAATTTCTGTAACTCTACCTCATACATAGGGCCTCGGGTAACTACTTAACTTTTCTAGTCTTTAGTTACCTTAATAGGGACATGTAGTTATAATATTTATTTTGTCTAATGTTGGTGAGGAAAACTTAACATGAAAGCTTACAGTAAGTGTTCAATACACATTTTCAAGTTCTCCAAGCTTAAGCATGTATGTTAAAATTATTACGACATATTGTTAGAAATTACCATTACCTATCTAGTCTGTTTAAATTTAGATGGGGAATATTTAAACAGATTTTGGCAAGTGACTTACGCCTCACAGATAACGAATTTTGTGGTGATCTGCTTTAATGACATTGTCGCTAGTTGTGTAACTCAGGAAGGGAAACCATCATGTTTTGACGCACTCGATATGCCCGTTTATAACTAGCTGAGTCAACAAGCTAAACTTTTCTTTGTGGCGCTGGAATATTAAGGTCATGGTGTCCTGTCAAATGGAGATTTGGAAGTCTCTTCTCCAACTATTTGTAGCTAATTCTAGACTCTAAAGCCTTGTAAACTAATATCTTCTAAAATGCACTGGGTATTTGAAATTCTCCTATACTACTGAGAGGAAACAAAGCACTTTACTTAGCTGGCTCAGGCTACACTTTAGATTCCACTAAAATTTATTCCTTATAGGGAGAGTGGTGTTTCTTCAGCTTTATGGGTTTTCCACAAGCACAAGGAGGTAAGATAGTTAGTCTAAATACCTTGTTTTCACTTGTGTTTGTGTGTCTGTGAAAGTGTATCTTGCTTCTAGAGGTGGCCATGATTTTACAGTTGGATTTCTAAACCAGGTTAGGGAAGTGTTCTTGTCATCTCCGGGGAGCAGATCCCAAGAGGCTATAACTTAATCTTACTCACTCAGAAAGTTAGCAGCTTGTATTTTTTATTGGTAATATTTTCAGTATGTAATGATAACTTTCATTGTGGGGAGTTGGTACATGGACATTACATATCTTGAGTTTTTTCATCCTCTTGGAAGAAATGTGTTGATGACTAGCCATCATAAGAACTAATATTTATTGTTCCGTGTGTCCCAGTAGTGGGCAAAGTGAGTGACAAGATCATTTCATGTATTTCTCACAGTAACCTTCTGGGGTATAGAACACAGAATAGTACAGGGTAATAACTAGAGAATTAATAGTAGACTACACCCTGGAAAGTCTCGTTATTTTGTGCTTTAACCTCGGATATGAACAATTGAGGCAGTTATATTCCTCAGTATAGATAATATAGATAATATAGTTATAATATAGTTATATTCCTCAGTATAGATAATATAGATGATAATGTATTGCAAGCTTAATAATAAAATATTGAAAAGTCATAGTAAAAATATCCTTTTCAGATCTCAAATTTTTTCCGGGCGTGGTGGTGCACACCTGTAATCCCAGCACTTGGGAGGCTGAGGCAGGAGGATTGTTTTAAATTCAAGACCAGGTTGTGCTACAAAGTGAGCTCAAGGCCAGCCTGAACTGCACAGTGAGACCCTGTCTCAAAAAGACAAAAAAGAAACTGTCTTTTTTTTTGGTACTGGGAATCGAACTCACAACCTTGTACTTGCAAAAATCTCAAATTTTATGCATTTTAAATTAGATATTCCTTGAACACAAGTTAGATATATGCAAATTACTGCTTACATATTAATATTAAATCAATCATATATGCAATATATAAAATAAATATAAATTACTCCACTCTAACTGTCCTTCAATCATAGTCCAGTATTTATTTTCCCCAAATACCACTGAATAAGCATGAAGTCGTGCAATTTTGTGCAGATGAATATATAAAATCATGGGGAATCCCCATTTAAATTTATAATACGTCTAACTCAGATTAACTCCCTGAAAAGGAGAACAAATGAAAATTTCAGAAAGGGCATAGTTTTAGAAATTTAGAACTGTGTTACTAATATCTCTTATTTTCTATAGCACAGTCTTATTTACGATCTTAACTTAAAGCCATTTACTTATACTTGTTACAGAAATAATTTCAGGCAATGCTTCCATCCAATCTTGCTTCTTAGAAAAAACAAATTGTATTAGATTACCACCTCCTATATCACATTTCTCTAAATTTGTTTCCTTTATGTGTAAGTTAGCCTCTAGTTCCAGAATGTTAGAATTTAGTCTGTTTCTTCTTATCCAACCCCTTCACGATTTTACATATTGTAAATATCCTTTAAATTCTTATCCTTTTAGATAGAAAAGTTCATTTTTAGGAAGTATAAAAGTTCCCCAATATACTTTTGAAAAGACTCAGAATGTAGAATATATAAAATATGTTAACTTTCAAATTAGGATTGATTGGTTGATTGAATTACTGGAATTGACCCAAGGAGCTCTACTGCTGAGCACTACACTGTAACCCTTAAAAAAAAAAACCTTTACTTTGAGATAGGGTTTTTCTAAATTGACCAGACTGGCTTTGAACTGGTGACCTTCCTACCTTAGTTTCCCCAGTGCTAGAGTTACAGATGTGTGCCACCATGCCCAGTTTAAAGTTAGGAATATTTTAAATCTCTACATTTTGAAACAAACAGTATGTCAGAGCATCAAAAAATCACTTCTTAATTTCTAATGTATTGAATCAAAATATTGATACAGAAGTGGCATCTGCTAACAAAATATGACACACCACTTTATATGTCACATTTTCCCCTTCACAGCATTGCTGATTCTTAAAGCAATAAAACTGTTTCTTTTTGCTTTGATGGAAAAATTAACCTGCCATATGGTGAAGCAAACCTCTGGCTCCTTTGTAAAACCAGTTTTGGTGAGCACACAATCACTCCGATCTTCAATTAGTGTTTTGCAAAACCTTTTTTAATGTTCTGTAAGGCTGTTACACTCTTATGGGGAAACTAATGCTCAAAGTCAAGTGTGAATTTTCTCCTTTCATTCGAGACTAGGTCTTTAGGAAGATGTGAAACAAGTTCCTTACGTGGATTAAATTACAAAGCTATGAAACCATTAGATCTACAGTTTCTTGCACCTGCATAAGTGACCTTTGTCTAAGCAAGCTCAAAACCATGTATATTAACTCTAATAAATATGAACAAAGTGAGTTACAATTTGCAAATCACCACTGAGAAAATAGATCATTATAGTTTAATATCTAATAAAACATTAAAGAAATATAGAAAGGTAGAATGGTGGACCCTTTAAAACCTCCCGTCGCTAAACCAGTAATAATAAATGCACATACATGGCTTTATGTTTGGAAAGCGGTTTTTCGTTCTATTCCAAGGGAGATCAGCATCAGTTGAAGAAAGATCCTGAAGAAACTTTGGTAATTCCTGTTAAATAAAGTAATTGCCAAGTTTACACTTAATCAAAGGGGCACAAAAAAATTCCCCGTAGTAAAGCACAATTCTTTATTCAAAATTTAAATTTCTAAATTAAAAACACAGCATAATGAAGGAACAAAGTCCAGTTAACAGCAATGAGTTTACCTAAACTTTCACCATTATGATCTGAATAATGTTATCAGTCGAGCTACTTCCCTCTCTTGAGATAATATCGGTGCAGACTGGGAAACCCCCAGAGGTAGCAACCATAATAGTGACCCCTTTTCTGCGTTACTCATGATTTCATGGAGTACACATTACTATTTAATATTTTAATGTCTACTTAGTAAGAAGAAGGAAATGATTTATTTTTTGTTTGTTCTTCTCAGGCAGTGCGATTTCATGCCTATTAATTGGTACAACAGCGGTCAGTTTAAGAAGATGCCAAAGGTCAATTCCTGTACCCGATAGGTATTGTTAAATTGATAGTGGAATTGTAAAGGTGCAATTAAGAGTTAACAGACACAGATAAATGGTCAGAAAGATCTGTTATTGACATTTGGGTGAAAAGTTATGATATCTGTGTACCTTGCTTTTTGTAATGTAAGTATCTTTGAGGAACTTAGCGCAAGAAATTAGATTCATTACTTTGTTGAGCTGATGATTTATCTTTATTAAACGTATAGTTTTCCATTTTAGAAGTCTCAATTCTCAAATTCTTTTTTAAAAGTTAAAATGTGTTTTTGTATTTTTTAACATCATTTTAAATTATTTCTTTTAATTCAATAAATCTCCCATTTCAGTTTTTATACAAAAGTAAACCTGGAGAGTTGCTGAAATTTGGGTAGGAAGGATCAATAGTGTAAGCATCTCAATTCCAATGCCTTATCACCAAAGGCTCAGAAAACCTTTTTTTTTAATGAAATGAAACCTACTTTGAAGATAACAATAAGTAATACAACAACCATTGTTAATTTCCTATCATCTTGTTTTGAAATTCTGTATCATTTTTATAGTATTTGTGTTGTTTTGTTTCTGTCTTTGTTATTTTGTTTTTGTTCTTCCCTCTTTAAAATAAAAAAAAATAAAAAGATTAACTTCAAAAAATACAAAGAAATGAAACCCAGAACAGCTTCCTCAAGGCTGTGGGAATGCATAAAAAGGGGAAAAGAAAGGTGTGCTGGAAATTGATTGAAAAGTAGTACCTGTGTTATGTAATTATTTTACATAGGTTTCCATTTATAGATTGAAGTGACTGCCCTTTACAAGCAGTGCCCAATTACCAGGCTGATTGTTTGGGCAGTAATGTTACACTGGGCGGCCTTACTCGGATTAGGGTACACAAGGGCTCAGCGATCTTCTCTAACAGCTTCTTCTCCTACAGTTTGGTCTGTTTTCAGTGGGATTCCAGGAAAGTTAGACTGCTCTTTCTCCTTTTCCTTTTGCATCTAATCCCTCTGAAATACAGTTTCCACTTTCTCTTCTCATTGGACTTCCACTCAACTTAGGTCAACTTTTTTATCCAAAGGTCAACTTTTTTCTTCTTCCTTTTTTTAATTAGTGTATATTTGTGATACAAAATAAAAACATTCATCATGGGGAATTGGTATATATACATATTACATCCTGATCCTCTTTACTGATATTTCCTCTCCCTTCCCATTTTCCCCACTCCCCAGATTCGCTTCCCATATCCACAAAGTCAACCTGCTGTATTAAATCTGTCCAGAATTGACCCTTTCTTCTTTATATATACCTCTATTACATATAGTGTAATTGTAGTTTTAAAAAATATATGTCTATAGCTCTTATCATAATATGAGCTTCTTTGTGATAGGAATTACCATCAGAAGAGTTAATTCTTGCTCAAGGTATTGTTTACATACTGCATATATTCAGTCCTTTTAGTATTCACACCTCCTTGAAGGAGACATTTTCATGTTACCAACCAGGACCTTGAGGCACAGAGAGTTTAAGTAATTCGTCCAAGAACACTTAGCTGGTAAATGCTGCACTGCTCATATCTGTGTGCCAAATAAAATGCTTACCATATTGAATATAGGCATCCAACATATATTTGTATATTATGACATGATAATTTTGCATTAACATACTTAATAAAGCATTAGGATTTTTTTTACATGTTAAAAAAATGACCTCCAAAAAAGTTAAACTAGAAGCTTTCTCTCTATGTGAAAATATTTCTGCTAATAAAACTTTTTGTCCACTGCAGTCATGCATGATGTAATTCTATTTGCTTGTATTCTACTGAAATTATACTTTTGCTCCAGAAAGATTGAGAGTTCTCACTGTATAAATGCTAAGGAAAATTTTATGGTTCCATTGATTTTGTTAAGTCCAGACCCACACTGCTTAAGAAGCATAACCAAAAAGCCGCAGGAAATACCATTAATCTTCTCACATTTTTGTTATTGTTCCCTGAGAGACTGAAGTATTACAATCCTGAATTATTAAAACCAATTGTTTGAGTCTTTGTTTTATAAGTTCACACATTAAGAAATGCATAAAAACAGAATAGAGTTTTTACCGATATGTAGAAACCTACTTAATTTTTATAAAATTATCCTCTAAGTTAGGAAAGATGCTCAGCCTTAAAGTAGGTTACAGATCTAATATATCCATTATGTTTTAAATGCTTTCAATTTTGTAGATATATAAAATGCTAAAACAACTTTTAACTAATTTTATGTATCTCTATAATGTGATATAGCATTTACTCCATAGTAAATTAAAAATAAGCCTTGTAAAACGAAGACATTACGTATTTTTTTTTTTTTTACTTTGGAATAGATCTAGAAGTAATATTATTGTTATAGCTTCTGAAAATATCCAGTTCTGTTGTCGTATTTTTCTATGCCTTTAATGTAAACTAAGCGGACAAATATAAAATGGAATTAGTGTCTAAATCTGAAGTAATTATTTAAATATAGAGCTACAAACTAAAAATTGTCTACAAACAAAAACTGAGGACTACATCACTCTAATTTCACATCTGCATCGGGATGAAGGACCAGATAAGGCAGGCAGACAGTCACTGAGGAGGAGGTCTGAGGAAGAGCACCCCTTTCTGACACTGTAGGTGAGTAATTCTGATCAGGTTGCACCACAGGCTGCCCAGTGTAACGTTACTATCCAAACAATCAACCTGGTAATTGGGTATTGATTATCAAGGCGAGAGTCCTTCATGGCCTTGCGTGCTTAAAATGGACATGAAATGTGACACATGAAACGACTGGAGGTCTTGTAATGTTGTGACAACTGCTGGTTACATACCAAAAATTCTTCTTGAAACTTTAGGTTGTTGTTTGTGCAAAGCTCTTCAACATGTTGCAGGAAGGATTTCTTGCTTATTGGTCTCCAAGTAAAGAAAGGTATAAAATGAAGTCATGTTAGATCATATTTTTTGCTCTGGCTGCACTGTTAACACTTAAAGGAGAAACACTTCACAGACCACAAGCAACATGTTCCTTTAAAGCCCCTCTGTCATGTTTATAAAGATAACTTTCTTCTTTTTAAGTTCACTTTCTCTGCACTGACAGTACAAAAAAAATTCTTTCAATTTTTCAGTGACTTTAAACGAAGGATTAAACATTTTAATGAATAAAGTTTTTCAAGTAAATGTAAGAGCATAAAGTTATCATTGAATCTGAAAGCACATAATACCTCTTTGTCATAGAGACAACATTTTATACATCACAAGGTTTTAGAAGATATAAAATATTGCAGTGACCTCATTCTCATAATGACATGGTTTTTAAGCCCCAAGGAGTTTAAATATCCCCATATTACTTCTCAAGCTAAAATACAGACATGCAGGCTTCACCCTAGAGAGAGAGAAAGCATTTCTCCAGTTACCATGCAATTAGTCATGCTTTTATGATTTATATCCAGCTTAGAGGGGTTTTCTAACAAACATACAAAAAGGGAACCACACAATAAGATTCATTGAGTCAGTGAATCTAAAGTCAATATTCAAAAAAGAAGAAAAGTATTTCACAAACTTACTTGATGGATTTTCTATAACTAAGTAACCTGCAACAGAGATTGTGTTAAATTCATTGTAAGTGGGAAGGGACAGGTCATTCTGAAAGAGTTCTAGATTAAAATCAGAAAACTAATAAATCAGTCCTGTATAATGCATTATGCCTTTAACATGTAATCATTATTTTAAATTCTACTTCTTTTTAAAAAATGACTTTTACTTGGATTCAAATATGAACAAATAATATTTTAGCTTCTTTCTGCGAAGTTGTTATTTTACAGTACTGTTAAGCATGTTTTGGACATTGATTGAAAAGCAGGTAAGTTTTTAATATAATGCATTGTACATAGTGGTCTAAAAGAGGGATGTAACTTAAAAAATATTCTCTTTATCTTTAGATAGAGCTGAATCTGGAAGAATGAACCTGTAAAAAATGACATCATATTGCTCAAGCCTTCTTTCATGAGTGACTTTAGATGAATATACAATCGCAACAAATCTCGACAATTTGTTACCTTTTGTGATATGTCATTGACCAAGTTACTTATAACTGAAAACAGCTTAATGATTTTAACAGCATAATAGATTATGCAACACACAAACTTAAGAATGAATATATTATTAGTGAAATGGTTATCATGCACAACAAATTTACATTGCAACAACTACAGAAGGCATAAATATATGAAATCAAGAGAACTTCAAAATTTTGCATTCTAAATAGTGCTAAGAAGGATTTTACATAATTTTTTAAGAGAAAAGTATAAGATGTGTTTGTTTGTTTTCATTTTTTGAGACATAAAGTCTCACTGAATAGGTCAGGGGATCTGTGGGCTCACTATGTAGCCAAGCTGGCCTCAAACTCATGGCAATGCTCCTGTCTTAGCGTCATGAGTGCTGACATTACAGGTGTGCCCTACCACACTTGGAGAGATGTGGGTTTTTTTGGACCTGAAAACTCAGGACCTTGTCCTTACCAGGCAGGCTTTGTGCCCCAGCCCCTGATGTGGGTTTTTTTTCTTTAATAATAGATGAATGAGAGAAAATAATTAGATTTTAAAAAAACATAGCGAACACTTTAGAAATAGTCACAAAGAAGTATGTACAATGAGAAAAACATGAATTAATATTTCATTACAAAAGAGGAATTAGTGAAAAATAGGGCTGATGGCAGAGCCATTATGAAGCATGATAACAGACTTCTCAGTCATAATGAGTATCCTCAGGGAGGATATATCTCCCAGCTTCAGAGGGTATAAGCTGGTGTAGCATCCTTTTATCAAACATGGTGTCAAAGTGCCAAGACAGCAATGGCTAAATAAAGAGTCACGATAAATAAGATTAAATGTTTCCCACAATATCCTAGAGTAATTTTAAGAAGGTAATAGAGAACTTCTGACCTTAATAGATAGCTATAGAGATAGATGAATGGGCTATCGAATCAGAAGAACTCTCGATTTGGGAAAGGGAAAAGAGTGTCTGAAAACTGGAGATGTTTGTGACACAGTAATAGATGCAATTGTGAAAGAGAAAGCAATCAATCCCTGTTGGAAATAATTACCATCTAGCTAAGAGCAACAAGAAGAGACACAATGATGAGTTAGACTCACACTACGTATTCCCCCTTAGATAACTGGTGATCCAAGGTTTCTATACAATCATAGGAAAGGAAAGAGTATCGGGTGGGGCAAACCCTAAGTGAGCTTGTCATAAACAACTAAGATGTTTGAATTAGCAAGATGTGTTTCCCTGCTACTGCATGGATGTAAGAAGTCTTGACCTAAGTGAAGATTACTTACAGGGAATGCTGTGCTGTTTGAGATTGGTTAAATTCAAACATGCTACACTGCATTTAGTAACACATCTACCTATTTAAAGATAGAATGCCAGGACTCAGGGAAGGGTTTCTCTCTTTCCCCAGAAGGTCATGAATTATTTGAGGTTGTATTGGGAAAACATTTTTGCTAGGGTAACTGCAATCTAATATAGACACAAGTTTCCGGGAAGCCTTCAATAAGTAAGAATCAGTACACATTTGTGAAATCTCCAAAAGACATTAAACAAAAATAATAACATCAAAGAATAAGCCATAAGTAGCTAAAGCATTCATTTTATTATTCACAACTTTTATCTTTTTTCAATAATAACTTCTAGTCTTCATTTGAGAATAACTAAAATACATTTTTTAAACCCATTTCTTTTCAATGGAAAACTCTATAGAAATTTTAATTTTACTGTTTGTATTTTATTTTGCATTTGAAAGCCCCCTCCTAAAGATTCCAATTTTAAGCCACAGCTGGCTAAGTATTGACTTTGGGCGGATATATGTAAATTCTCACTATGTCTGATGGCCTCACTGACTTCAAATACTGGCTTCAAAAGATGGCAACTACGTTATCTTGAGCAAGTTACTTTATCTTTCTGTTCTTCAATTTCCTAATTTGGGAAATAAGGGAAGTATACATAAATCAAAATGATACATGTAAAGTGCTTGGATTAAGCCCTTGGTTTTAGCAGCAAGGAATATAGGTTACTACTATTAGTATTATGATTGCTGTTTCTATTTTTTTTTGTCACACAAGCTGCTCCTGCTCATATTACTCTACAATTAACACTGATATAAAGAAGAAACTTTTTGTGATTTCCAAAACAATATTTTAAAAATTTGACTCAAAAGTGGCCAGATTAAATTGTGCTAAATGAAACAGCAAGATCTCTATTGCATTTTTTAGTAATCAGGGCCCTTGCATAAACAGTAGTCTCAAATACCTAGACTTCAGATCCAAGTTTGCCAGTTCTCAGTTCAAGGTCCCAAACACACCATCAATATAATTAATCCAGTTTTTATACAATCATCTGAAACATTTCTAAACATGCCCACAGTTCTGTCATTATTCCCTGCAACTCACTCTTACATATGTTGCCTACAGTCTATTTTTTGACATTCCTCCTCTCAATTTGATTACTCTTTCAAGTATTGTCCTCACAAGAAAATTCTACTTATATCTTAAAATCTGATTCAGATGTTAACTTCTGGTGGACCTTACAATGTTTTACATGAGATAAAATAACGTTTCCCTTCTGTATAATAAAATATCAAGGACGAGTCATCTACCTTGTGGTATTTGAGTACATGCACTAAAGATCTATGCATTAGGTTCACATACACTTAATGGCTTGGACAGGATTAACACTCAGCTTACTGCATATTCCTCCTAACCTTACTCATGGTAAGATTAATGAATCCATCATTATTAAATACAAAATATAATTCAAAAGCTTTAGATAAGCATGATCAATAGATCCATCAATATGGAGTACATGGTCTAAAAAAAACCCATATCAGATCATCTAATACTAGAAGCTAACTATAGAGTGCTAAGCACTTTGTTAATTAGATATGAGAACAATAAAACTGATCTTGCTGGGGCTGGGGATTTAGCTCAGCGGCACAGCCCCTGCCTGGCAAAGGCAAGGTCATGAGTTCGATTCAAAAAAAAAAAAAAAAAAAAAAACTGATCTTGCCTACTCAAGATGCTAACTGTAAAAAAGAAGGGGAAGAACATTATATTTTGTCTTTGTTCTCTTTTCTGTCACTTTCTACCTAAACCCTCTGACTTCATGTAATTTGTTCTTCATACTTATCTGGACAGCTAAAATTGAGAAGACATTTTGTTACAAATCATTGGTTTTAAGTAAAAAATTAGATTCCCTTATCCCATTGTCTATATAGATCACTGCTTTAATGCTGAGCTTCATGTTGTATGGGTGTATCTATCCGTTAAGTACTGGTTGCATTCTAAATTTACACTTCATTGAGGTTTTATTTTTTAATTTATTTATTTTTTTGTCTCACTGTGCAGTTCAGGCTGGCCTTGAGCTCACTTTGTAGCCCAGACTGATCTCAAACTCGCAATGATCCTCCTACCTCAGCCTCCTGAATACTGGGGTTACAGGTGTGTGTCACCACACCTGGCTTCCTTGAAGTTTTAAACTTTTATTTTTAAATAGCAAAATCTATTAATTTGAAAGTTTTATACAATTAGAAAAGGTGAGACATGCTATGAAAGAAATGCATTAATTATTCACTAATGAAATAATTTAATGGTGATTTAAGTGTTCCTTCCTTGTAGGAACAGTTAGTTAGATGCACATTAAAAAGTCTCACAGGGGCCTGGGGATTTAGCTCAGTGGCAAAGCGTCTGCCTGGCAAGCGCAAGGTCGTGAGTTCGGTTCCTGGTACCAGAGAAAAACCAAAAAAATAAAAATAAAAAATCTCACAGGAATTGGTGTACATAAAAATCAACAGTGTTTATTCAGGAGTACTGTTTTAAGATCAAATGATCTGAGGAGACATTCAAAGTCAGATAAAAATTTATTTTCATTTAACATGTTAAACCCTTTTTTTAAAATGCTAAATGGACATTTTTAGACTGAATTAACACTTTATTTGCTTATGTAAATGAAGGTTACTGTCAAATGATATTCAGTTCATTAGTGGATAAATCAATTTGGGTATTGTCCAGATTTCAATATGATAACTGACCACTTTCCAATATAAAGGGCTAAACACTATTTTATTACATAAATCTTAGCTGTCTTAAGTCCTATGTTTTTTCGTGGAAGTGGGTATTATTTCACACCTGGGCTCATTTCTTTAAAGTCTATCAAAAACTGAAATTCCACTCAGATTACTCTTGATGGATCTAGAGAGAAACCATTTATTTATGTTGGCAGTGGCGATTGAAGGCAGTGCTGTCACAGAGACTCAGCTTTCTTCCAAGATCAATTAGCCGAAATCTACAGGGAATTAAAATAAAGTCCTAATAGAGAGCCACAGATGATAGCCTATAGATGAGAAGCTTAAATTTGTATTACCAGAGGCATAGGACAGATTGAGAAGCTTTATTTTTTTTACTTAAACAGTTAAGTCAGGTTAAAAATAAAACAAACTCAAATTTATTGCCTTGATATTTTATGTATTTATAGACAATATACACTAACTATTCAAATAACAAACTTTTGAAGAATCTATCTTTCTGGAAAACTATGTTAACATTTTCCAAGTTTTGTAAAATATTGAATGTGATCTTTCAGTTTATATATTTCATCATCAGTACTCAAAATTTTTATATTGCTACTGCTGCAGTAACATTTTATTATTTATCCAAAGCATTTACTGGAATGCTTTTAGAGATATCTTAATTTTTTCATTGATTTCACTTGTTCTAGGTTTTTAAATAGTGCTCTTTCAGATTTTTATTCTTTTACCTGATCACCAATAAGTTTTTCTTGTTCTCAATATAAACTAAAAATATTATTCTAACCAATGCCTGGTTCTCTACAACAGATTCTAAAACTCCATCTTAAAAGGGAAATATACCACATAATCACTAATATAATACTTTTCTCAATTAGAAAAATAATCAGTGAGTAAGTGATATCTAGTACTTTCCCAACATGTCTTCTCATCTCTGTAAGTATAAATCATTAGGAGGAGCATGAACGATTTGAATGGCAGTTCATTGGCAGTGTTCCTTCCTTTTTTATGGTGGTATTTCCAGTGCCTGGCAAATGATAGGGACCCACTTCAGATTTCTTTCATTCTCAAAAAGTGGATGGTCTTAGACTGAGACAAGAGTGCAAAATTCTTTCTGATCGTCAATGGGCTGAGGTGAGATTCCCATTGTGGCAGGAGTCAAATTTGCCTCTTTAACTAGGCCTCTCCACACCAGTACATTTGAAAATAAATTCTTGACAGATGTTTTATTTCACCAGCCATGTATTTTAAATTAAAACCATGGGCATAATTTAGTAATCTCAAGGGCAATGGGGAAGAAGCAGAGAAAGAGAGGAGAGATTGCTGACAGCTGTGTGAAGAAGTGGACAAGCATTCTCAGCAAAGACTTAATGAACAGGAGATAGAAAGCATCTCACAGTCTAATAAGATCTTAGAGCCTGAGCTATTCACTAGGATGGCAGGTAAGCAGTGAAGGTCCTTAGAAAACTTGGAGATGAGCTATTCTTTAACTGACATGATATATCTGGGGTTGTTCTATAAAGGTTGTGGTTAACCTAAACTATGAAGTTCGGCTGTATCAAGGTAAGGGCTGAATCTGAAAACACACTATTCTCTAGTTATAGGAAAGAAAGTTTGGTAATAGAGACACTCAATGTTTGTAAAAAGGGAGGTATTTTCCCGAGGAACTAAAAGCACGTTGTGAGAAGAAAACTTTAGAAGTAAAATGATTCTGCTTTATGATGATGAAGAAAGACATTTGACAGAGCTGCTCAACCAGAGCACTTGTGAGACTGGAATGGCTAGAGGTCAGCTTTGAGTGCTGGTTGGAAATGTGTTTCATGTGATGCGATCAATTAAATCTTTAGTCCAATATCATCTTACTTTGACAATTTTTTGATCCTTTCAAGCATATAATATAAAGAAAATGTGTTCTCATAAAACTGTTTTAATTCTATCCTTGGGAACTTGTTCATTAGTTAATCTGAAGTGGAACAACATTACTTATTATTCCAAAATGCTGAATGTGCTTAGAGAAGAAACAGGGCTGGCTTCCTCTGTTTTAATTACAGTTAGTTCTATGCATGGTCAACCAGAATGTCAGGAGTATTGACCCAATCCAGATTCACAGCTCATGGAGACTGACTCTTCTTTTTGGTAGATTTGTGATTTTGAAATCAAAAGCATCTTAATTCTCTGCCTCCATTTATATCCTTTGCATGAAGAAAGGTATTACCTCTGGGACACTAAATCAATGCTAGGGTCTCTACTAATGTTGATATTCTGCTATGATGTGTCAAGAAATTTTTGTGCTCTGATACAAATGGCATGTCTGGCCATCAAGGGAGTTCCTAAAGCATGCACAGTTGGCTACCTATGGGTCTGAGAAAAGCAGAAGTTCTAGGAAATATATCAGTCTGTCTAGGAGCCAGAGAGGCAGATAACAAGAAATGTTATTTTCCAGCTCCTCAGAGATTACCATCTACAGTTGCAGAAATGAGCTCATCTGAAGTATGAATCCAGACTCCACCCATGAGATGGACAGTTCTGATCTTATGTCATGGTAATAATAGAACAAGAAGCCTGTAAAGAAATCTAGGTGAAAACTTAGTTTACTATCAAAGCTAACACAACACGAGAACACAGCAAATTCCCAAGACATGCACAGGAGGCATCAGTGTGCATTTTGATAAGATTAACTTTATCGCATCAATAGCATGCAGTTTTATGAAAGCTACTCTGTAAATAGGAAGCATTTTTTGGCTTTGAAAAATAACATATTAAGCAACAAAATGCTCAATATCATGTATTTTGAAATACAGAACACACCACCTGACAAAATTAACAGCACAGCAGAGCTCCGTATTGCCACGTAACTTACTGGATGACAAAAATCTCCTTGCGTCTAAAGAAAAACGAAGAGTATCTGGAAGTAAAGATTCATTATTTATTTAGTATTTGAAACATATCGCATGCTTTTAGATTTGCTACTACCCTAACATGGACATTAGGTAAGCTAAACTTCGTTTTTCTTTATTTCTTATAGTCTGGATTCACTTTATTTTGTGACTGCTTTCAAAGATAGGTTAAGGGGCTGGGGATTTAGCTCAGCAGCACAGCGCCTGCCTGGCGAGAGCAAGGTTGTGAGTTTGATTCCTGGTACCGGAAAAAAAAAGAAAAAGAAAAAAAAAAAGATGGGTTAAGACAGTGAAAAATTGACCCAAATCTACCAACGGTGGTGACAAATACATACAAACTATTTTATATACAGTTTCACATATCAGTCAAGGATAACATATTCTTACTGAAACAAAAATGAAAATTACGCTACTATAGACTTTCCAGTTTCTGCAAGTTTATCCTTCACGAAAAAGCCACTTTTTCTCCCATGGGATAGTAAGTAAAGCAAAAGCAGTAGATCTTTCTTTAAAATTATTTAAAGCATGGAAAAAGTTGTTGCAGAATAACATTTGTCCTTGTCTAAGAGACTTTACATTGATCTCTATTTTGCTTCAGAGTTAAACATAGTGTACATATAAACACAAATGTAGCTGTATCTTGATACCTCAGAATCAGACACACTGGACTAGCATCACGGATCTTCTTTTTACTAGACATATGACTCTGGACTATTACTTAAACAATTTAAATATATTGTAATCTGTACATATAACCTGTGATCTATCTGTCTGTCTGTCTATCTGTCTATCTATCAATCTATCTATCCATAATCTGTAATCTGTAAATTGGGGACATGAGAACCTGCCACAAATGATTACAAAAGTTAAATGAAATCATTACATGCAGTGTGATTATGTAATAATTGCTCACAAATAGAAGCAATTTCCATGCTGGCAAATTCTATTTGTGAAAGTAGACTTGGATTGTTTTTAATTTCAAAAAAATAAATAACAATATCTAATGTATTTTGATTTCAACTGACAGTGCACATGTATGAATTCTTTAAAGTAGCAAACTTCCCAAAGACAATGATGCATTTAACAAAAATTTAACTTGCATATCTCTAAAGATATTAGAAAAAGAAAGTTTCCATTAAAAATAGCAATTATACAAATCACTCAAACATTTGTTTCATTCTGTTGAAAATCTTAGTTCTATCCTTGATTACCGGTTTGGGCATTCAAACTTAAAATAATATGCAATTGCATTAACTCAACTAACATACACAGGTAAATAAATGTAAAATATGTACAAATTTTTTGGAAAAAATTTTAGAAACCTATAAGAAATTAAATTTCTGTCAATATTTACATTGTTTTACTACTTTTTTTCCTGATTTAGTTACCAGAGAAAATAAAACTTCCGTAACAAGTATGAAAAAGAAGATAATTAAAAATAAATTAAAGCAAATCTTTAACTTGTGAAAATTCTGCTGGGTTATTTAATTTTCTTGAAGGCAATTTGTGTTACAAATAAACCAGTTACAGACAATCCTCAGCATCAGTCAACCTTGTGATTTTAAAGCAACAGGTCTGTGTCTTACCTCTTTGTGTCTACCGATCATGCCAACAAATACCAAATTCTCCTAGAAATCCTCCTCACTCAATAGGCTAAGTAAGTGGCCATGTTTTGTAGAAACCATCACAAAAGGTGCTTTGTTTATCAGAGAACAAAATCCAAAGGTCATTTCCATATTTGGTGAGTGTGGAATGTATGATAGCCAAAATATTAAATATCATTTCTAAAAAAGTATATTTTGTATAGCCTCGCTTCAATATAATATAAAATGTACACTTTTATAATATAAGTATCAGCCTAACTAAGAATGCAGAACATTCCCATAGCACATTCCTAAATGTTCTCATGGAATTAAGAAATACTAAATTCTAACTTGACTTCTGTTCTCCTTTGGGAAGAAAAAGCATAATGTGGGAGAATGTTTCTTCAAATGCTTCATTAAAAACGATGGAAAACAATTAAATAATGAGAGATTACACATAAAAAATCTCTGGGTGGGCTTTAAAATGTAAGCAGAAAACATAACATAGTTAACTAATTTCTTAAATATAAAACTGCAACACTTTAAAATAAGTTAGTACCAAATGCTGTTTTTGTCAATTGTTAACTCTCTAAAATTAATATTTTAATTATTGATTAGATGTCCTTTTCTTATCATTTCTCTTTTGGCCACATGAAGGAACACTAAGGAAAACTCATTTTACTATGAAAAGTTTGGTAGACTGGAAGAAAAAGGACATATCTAAAATTCAAGTAGAAGTTACTATATGTATGTTAGGTGGATAGATTCAAAGAAAATATGTTTCCCAGAAGACAATGAAGACATGGAGTAAGACGTCAAACTACATAGGGAGCTAACTTGAACTCAATTCTTCATTTCCAAAATCTACAATTTGACAAGGTCTTTTTTTTTTTTTTTTTTCTTTTTGAGACAGAGTCTTGCTGTGCAGTTCAGGCTGGCCTTGAGCTCACTTTGTAGCCCAGGCTGGTCTCGAATTCTCAGTGATACTCCTGCCTCAGCCTCCTGAGTACTAGGATTACAGGGATGTGCCATTATGCCTGGTGAGATTTAGGTCTTTTGAGAATAATGAAGACTTACAAAGCTCTATCGAAGGATAGGCCCTTATGTGTATGTACGTGTAGCTAATTATTTTCAGCTATTATGTTTTCTTAGTCTGTTGTCAAGTGACATAAAAAATCATATATCTCTGTAATAAAGTTAATACTCAACAACTTAGTTGTTATTTTAATAAAATTTTTATAATAAATCCAGCAAAGCATATTATTATGTACCCTTGGTACTACAAACACATATATTGTATCATAACAAGAAAATAAAAAAGTGAAAAACAGAAATGTGTACTTTCAGTTTTGCTATTGTTATAATAAATATTCATTTTCTATGGTGTGAAAAATAAAAATTATTCAAAATATTATTTAACGTCTGCAGCATTTTACAAATAATATAATATATAAATAAATATAGAATCAGGAAAATAAATACCAAGGAGTCAAGATCAGCCCTTGGATTATAAATACCCTACAATAAACAGTCTGCAGAATTCCTGTGCACATTCTGTGACCCAAAACTTCTCGTAGCTGCAATGACAGTCATTGTAAAAAACAAAACCCCAAAAAAACCTTATGATTTTTTCATAATGACTTAGTGTTCACAAGTGGAGGATGGGACAAGATGTAAAAACACATAGCTGAGGAAAATGAACCTCATGACAGAGTTTCAACAGCCTAGAATAGCAACATCTTTGATACAGAATACTTTGTCCCATACTGAGTATGTTTTTCATTTTGTTATGCTGTACTTCCTTAAGATTTACTTACTATGAACTTTGAGAGAGGGGGATTAATAAAGATTCTTTTCTGAAAAAGTGAAAGTGCTCTACAATGGGCTCCTTGAAGTTCACATTTTTTTTTACAGTCAATTGAACTTTTCAAGTGATTAAAATTAATTGCACAGAGAGAGCCAAAGTTATCCCTATATACTGTCAGTTGTACAAGAAAGGGACAAGAGAGAAACAGGGGCTCCTGGCTTGTGAAGGCACCATAGATAACTAAAAAAGGTATGGAAGAAGTGAAAAAGGAAAGAATTTCTGATTCAGTTGGTCCTTTATGGAAAACGCAGTAATTTTCTTCTATTTTGCGGTGTGACTTGTTGAAGACCAGGACAGAGCCTTGTACTAGTAATGTCCTAGAGTTTCTATGATATGGTTTGGCTTTGGTGGTAATGCTGGTAATGTATTGACCTCTTATACATAGTTTTTCTTATGTGAAAGTTATATCCCAAGTAATATTTAATCACCTTATACTTGTCTTTGGATCACTACATATTTATGGAAGGGAACAAACTAACAGAATATAAACAACGATCAATATCCAAATGTTTAAAATTAAGTTTTCATATCCTATGAAACAAAATTTCTTGCAATTTAGTGATAATGCTAAAAACCATTTTATAGCACTTGGAAGGACACCAATCCTTAGGTGATACTTCCCACTTTAGCACATATTAGAAATTTTTAGACATGCTGGAAGTATACTTACAAGTCAACATATTAGGTGAAGACCAACTGTGATAAATGACAGCTTCAAATGATGAATTATTTTTAACATTCAATATATTTAATGACCAACTTTAAAAATCACAGCAATTTCAAAATGAGAGTTATGCAATACTTTTTAATAATCTAATACTTATAAGCATCACATATTATTGGATATTATAAGAACACAAGCTGTCAAGACAGCCTGATGATAGTATTTATGAAGAATTTGATGGATTATCTTAATAGGTAAGTTTAAAATACACCATTTTGAATAATGTATAATACTTCTAAAAGGTGAAAGATTTATACGATCTGAAGAGAAACCAGAGTTATAATACTATAAAAAAAGATTTAAAATAATTTTTATTTAAAGCTAAGCACTTTACTATTTCTAATACATATCAATGAAATGCTTATGTACACAGTTATACTTCTCTTTTAAAGGTAAATTTTTACTTGGTGTTTAAGTTTTAAATACTAAGCAATTTTAAAAATGAAAATATCATATATAGTTTAGATTTACTGTATATTTATATTAAAATAAGGAACTATAAATGTTATGAATGTAATTAAATTAAAGTTATAACTTAATTGTGAACACTTCTCAAAAAAAAACTCTGATGTACCAGGAATCTATCATTAAATCTGAGAAATTACTTATTAAACAGTGTTAAAGGTTTAAGGTGTAAAAATATTTGTCTCAGAGAAAAACTCTTGCTTGAACATTATAGTCCCAGGTTCATACTGAACTCAAAATATTAGGAAGATTAAGTGATTCTCTGAACACCAGTGAGAAGTATGTAGGAGACGGAGGTCACCCTTTGAAAGAAGATCCCTGTGACCTGTGTAAATTGGAGCCCCACAAGCACTTCCAACAAGCATAGGTCAAGACAGGGTCATGGCTCCAGGTCCTCTGGACCACCGTTCACCCAAAGGAGTGTGCTCACCGCGTTAATCTCTCGTCCTTCAGCTCAAGGTCCGCCACTGTGATGAGCTGATCCAGCTTGAATTTAGTGTCAATGGTTTCTGCATCCCGAGGAGAGTATGTACCACCTTCTTTCTGCTTCTGTCGAATTCTAAAACAAGGGCAGTGAAGCCCAAGAGGGGAATGTCATAGAAAACATATGAAAGGTTTACTTTTCTTTCAAGTAAATACCATTAGTAGAATACTTCCTTTGTTATAATCATGTCTCAGAATATGTGGCAACTTTATAACTTCTATTTCTTTTATCTGTTTGAATTTCATGGAACCTACTCAAATATCTTCTTCAAACAAGATGTTTGACACCCCAAATTTAATGAGATTTAGTTGATCAAGGCCTGAACAAAGGGCACATTTAAAATACAGAGTAGTAAAACTGAGGCTGTGGCCTGTTTCTCCTCTCTCCAACTGTGTCATTGATTTGTCATAGAAAGAAAATATATCAAAGTAGAAACTAACACTTATGTTAAAAACAATGCATTGTTTCTGCATGCTGAAGTATATTTGCTTGCATGCAAATACATAAAAATTGTTTTAACTGTGTTAGTGAGGTTTTATGAAAATATTAAGAAGTATATACTATTATCTTTGCTTACAATTAGAAAACTGAGGTTCAGGACTGAAAGGCACATGAATCTTAGGATTAAGCTAAAGTCTTTTCATTTTAAACCAATAAATTCAGTGTTTCTATTTTAATATTTACATATTTGATCCATTTTGACTTTAGTTTAGTGCATAGTGATAGACATGAGTCTAGTTTTAGCCTTTGGTATGCTTTCCCAGGACCATTTCTTAAAAAGACTATCTTCTAGTGAACATGTTTGATTCCTTTGTCAAAGATAAGGTTGCTGAGTGTGTTTGGGGCTGCATCTGTATCTTTTATTCTGTTCCACTAATCCTTAGGCCTGGTTTCTTTTGTGTGTGTTTTTGTTTTGTTTTTTGCCAATATCATGCTGATTTTATCACAATAGCTTTGTAGTATAATTTCAGACTGAAATTGTGATGCCTCCTGACTTGTTTTTGTTGCCCAGAATTGCTTTTGCTATTTTAGGTCTCTTCTGATTCCAAATGAGTTTTAGGAATGTTTTCTCTAGATCTGTGTGGTATGCTAATGGTATTTTGATTGGGACGCATTAAACCTGTATAGTAGTTTAGGAAGTATGGCTATTTGCACTATGTTGCTTCTTCCTATCCAAGGGCAAGAGGTACCTTTCCATTTTCTGATATCTTTTTTGATCTCCTTTTTTAGGGTACTGTAATTTTCACTGTACAGACCTTTTACATCCTTTGTTAGGTTGATTCCAAAGTATTTAATTTTTTTCATTTTAAGCTTATACATGCCTATTTCTTCATGGCATAGTATAGTATATTACAAAGTTAAAATTAGCATATTACAAAGTTAAAATTAGCTTTTAGTGAATAAAATTTATTATTCACATCTCAAATATTTACTACTTATTATGAGTTAAATATTGAAGGTAATATGGAATGTATAAAAGAAGGTTCCTATTTTCAACAACTAAAATTTAGTGGAGAGATAGGTTCTAAATATAGCAAAGGAGAAAAATATTCAAATTATAACTCAAAAGACAGCATTGATTAATTATAAAATGTTATATGTCATTACAATTAATATAATATAGTATTTAGAAGAAATTTAGTAGAATTTCTACTGGGTAATCCAGGATAACAAGGAAGAGAAAGCCTATTTTATGTTCACTGGACAAAAGGAAAGTTGTTTAAAAGCCTAAAAACATTCAAGCAAAAATAGAATCCTTTAGTTGAAGAGAAGAGTATAGAGAAGGTGCAGGGAATAAAGGGACCATTTCCTGCCCACTTAAAGGAACTAAATGAGAAGTCAAAGACAATTGCAGAGGAAGGAAACAATATAAATATGGTGGATGTACCCTCCTTCGGACATGGCCCATATATCACAAAACATATGGAGTACCTAGAATAATGAACTTTTTCTCACCATCTTTCTGGCTGAATCTATGAACAATAGGTGATATTAAGAAACTATCATTTTTCAAGAGACTTTCAATTTTTTATGAAAATAATGTAAGATAAAGCAGACAGTATGAATGGCATTTAGAACACAAGACAACATTCTTCTGTTAAAATTTAAAAATCCCATTGGACTATTTAAAAAATAAGGATAGTGGTTGGTTTCACAAATGTAAAATCCCATTATCTTAGCAAGCTATCTTTTACAACTAGATTTTTGGGTTCATTTTCACTGAAATTCTATAGACAGCAAGGGACTGAAAAGGCTGATTCTATGAACTGGAAGGGAAACTCCAGAAATTCAGAACAGACAAGTTTGTAGAGTAACCATGAGAAGGGGATCAGCTGTATATGGATGCTGGGTCTTTTGAAAGTATTGTCCTCACTATAAAATTGTGCCTTCTTATAAACTTTAAATTTTAGACCGTGTTAAAATATTTTAAATTAAACATATCAGATATATAAATCATTCAAAAATATCTAGAATGCCTAGCAGATTCTGGTGTGTGTGTGTGTGTGTGTGTGTGTGTGTGTGTGTGTGTGTGTTATGACTTTGTTGTCTCCCAACCCCAAACCACTCTTTTTTGCCCTGCTTTGTGATAATGGATTATTCTCCTTTTCCAGCTGGCCAAAAGCTAAGCTTTGCCAATAGAGGGCACTATAGTGACCTTGCTGGGCAATGGGGCTGAGCATTTGCTCCCCATGATGAGGCCAATTCTGCATTATTACTTTCCTTGTGGGAGCTCAGCAGCCCACCTAGATGTGCCCTCACTGCCTCTTACGTGCATGCTCTCCTCATCCCATTGGTGAATGATTTCAAGAATCTCTAGCCTACCTACATCATTCACCAACAATGAGACATTTCTACAGCCGATCTCAGCCTGCCTACTCTCTGGTAACATCGAGTGTCTTCAGCAAAAGAGCTTCTTTCCCTCTATCATGTCTCTTTACCAACTGACAGGTGCTATGCTGCACGTGGTTGGAGAAGTCACTCCAAGACATCCTTGAGAGGGACTTCCTCTAGTTCTTAGTCCCTTTCTTGTACTGTCTCCCTCAGTCTAAAGAGAGTAGCTGCTTTGTTACACTTGATACTGCCTGTTGTGGTTTGTGTCTGGATCTCCCCCAAAGCCTCATGTGGTCACAGGATTTTTTTCAGAGGTATCTGAATCTAGACTGTGCAGTGCTGGGATTAAGGGTGCTGGGATTAAGACTAGGTGCTTGCTGGGTCAAGCCCCTGGACTGTATTGGCACTGCCCTCATTCCATTAGACTGAATACAATATGAGTTTCAGAAAGAGGATTGTCTCCACTTTGTCCTTATTGCTTTTACTTCTACTGTGGGTGCCATGAACTGTTCTTTGCCAAGCCACCCTGCTTTGAAGCCAGCCAATTATGGACTGAAATCTCTACAAACTGAGTCAAATAAACCTTTCCTCTTTTAACTCTGGGTGTCAGATATTTTATGCCAGCAATGAGAGAAAAGTAACTAAGACAGAATTTGGTACTAGAGAAGTGGGGTCATTGCTGTAACTATATCTAACCATATAGCTGAGGAGCCTTTGGAACTGGCTTGTGGGAAGATTTTGGGAAGGTTTGGAGGTGCTGAAAGAGCAGCCTGAAAAGCCTTTAATTGTACAGCATGGGAAGTTCCATTCAGTGCTCAATAAACTAGAAAGCCAGTAGAGATCAAGCTCCGATTTCTGCTGGGGAGGAAGACTGCATTGGCTGCTAGCTATGGATGATATTTGTTAGGGCTTGGCAGAAAGTTTGTCTGCACTTTGCTCATGTCCAGAGACTTTGCCTGAGGCTTATATTAAAGGCAGAAGACTAACTGGCAGAGGAAGTTTCAAGGCAATGAAATGTTGATGTGGTGGCATAGCTATTGTTGGGGGCTTTTAGTCAGATCTATGATGAGAATCAAGAGAAAAGAGCCCAGCAGAATGATTTACAGCATTGTCAATTTGGCCAAAAAGGAAGCTCCAGTAAAGCTGTGGACTGCAAAGATAGAGCAGAGAAGATCTTAGATTCCTTGCTGAGAAGAATAGGACAATAAAAAAGATGGCTTGAGGTCTTCACAAGAAGTAGCATGATTCCACCCTTCACAGCCTCAAAATTGAAAAAGTGAAAGACTTCTTTGAGAAGAAAGCCACAGAGCACCATGTTCCAGAATGGCAGCAGTATAGAGAATATTTTTCTTAGAATTGGATTGAGAGTGGTCAGCGATCCAGGCACTCAACCTCTATAGACAAGAGAGAGAGAAGGCTAGCTACTGCTCCAGCTGGCAACGTGTCTTGGCACTATCCACATGGTACTGGTTTTAGGTACATGTAGCATGGAAGAGTTGTGGGGTCAGGAAGGCTTCCACCCAGACTTCAGAACAAACACTGGGAGACCAGGACAGTTTGTAAAGTTGTGAGTGGGAAGCCAAAGGTGCAGTGGAGAATCCAGAAGTTTGGAAAACCAAGAACATGGAACATCTCAGAAAAATTGCAAGGAGGGAGCAGAGTTGGCCTAAGGGAGAAGCCATGTGAGCTACAACCACCAGAAGTGCTGTAGGGGTGGAGCCACTCAAGCCCTTGGAAGTTCACATTTTTCCACAGATTACCTCAGATGCTGTACATGGTACTACAGACTTAATGTTTGCTGTACTGGATTTTGGACTTAGTTTGGTCTCATTCCTTTGTATCTCCATTTGCCACTTTTGGAATGGAAATGTCTATTTTGTGACACTGACTGTTAGAAGTGTTTAACTTTCTTATCATTTATACAGGGGCTCACAGCTACAAATTTTCCTTACAACTCAGAGAAGACTTGGGGCTTGGACTTGTCAGCAATGCTGAGACAGTTAGGACGTTGGCAACTCTTGGAGATGGACTAAACATCTTTTGCATAAAGAGATGTCCATGAGTCTTTGGGAGACCAGGGGTGAAATATTATGGTTTGTGTCTAGATGTCCTCCAGAGTCTCATGTGGTTGTAGGATTTTTTTCAGGGGTAGCTGAATTTAGAGTGTGCAATGATGGGATTAAGGATGCTGGGATTAAGGGTGGGTGACTGCTATATCAGTCCACTGACTGGATTGGCATTGACCTAATCCTGGTAAACTGGATACAGTATAAGGGACAGAAAGAGGCTTGTCTCTCCCTTTGCCCTTGTTGTTTTTGCTGTCTTCCATCACCATGAATGTGCCACCCTGTGCCACCCTGACTTGGAGCCATCTGATTATGGACTGAAACCTCTACAAACTGAGAGGTAAAAAAAAAAAAAAAAAGCCCTTTTCTTCTTTAACGTTGAGTGGCAGGTATTTTGTCTCAGCAATGAAATAAAAAAGACCAAACAGAATTTGAGAGACTAAGACATGTCCAGACTCCTTAGAATTTTCTTTTACCTCCTATAGAAGTTAACCATTTTGTCTAGTTGATTGTTCTTAATATTAAATATTTTCCATCATACTGCAAGATTTCCTTCTTTAAGGCTAAATTAGTCAAGCTACTGCATATATATTTTAAAAATCACACAGTACATGATAAATATTTTTGTCATTTTAAGAAAAAGAAAAAACTGTTTGCCACTCATGTAACTGCTATAGTGTCTATCTCATGATTGGACTATGATGGGTATAAATGTCACAGGAAAATATGTTGGGAATGTTTTGGCCACAAATAAATCATACCTTGCAAATGCAAAAATAGCTGTTCCAAGAAGAATTATTGAAAGGATACACAAAGTGACTGAAAGAATGATCTCTACAGTTCTTTCTGAAAGTCCTTCACCTAGAAGAGAGGGATGACATTGTTATTAAAAATGTGATAATGGAATGCTATCTTGGGCCTCTATCCACAACAACATTTTCTTGGAATATTGCTCAGAATGCTAGTAAGGTGTAAAGACTTGTTTATTTCTCTTCTAGATCTTTTAATTTTGGGTCTCAGTGCTTGGCCCATTTTCTTTCTGTATCTAAACTTGTGCTTTTGTGAGACATCATGATTTTAACTTTCATCTGTATTATAATGAGTACTTAACTTTTGTCTGTTAGACCTCAGACTTATATGTTCAATTGTGTATTTTATGTAGAAGTATAACTGACATCTTTATGAAGGAATAAAACTGAAGTTTCAAAATCATTGTGTTCAAAGCTGAACTCCTACTTTTTCTTTTTTCAAATGCATCTTTCCACTTTTCTGCTGATAGAAATTCCACAATTCCAATTGCTCTGGCCAAAACCTAAGAGTCAAATTTGATTCTCTTTCTTTCATTTTTTAAATGTACTTTTTACTGATCAAAACCAGGGACTTTTAGAAAGACATTAATTCCCAGTGGAATAAGGAGTAAAATGAATTCAAAACATAGGTGTTAGAAAGCCAGGATATTAAGCAAGGCTAATGTATGAAAAGAACAAAAGATCATTTTTAAGGGACTCCAACTAACCAGATGGAATAATTTTAGCATTTTAATAAATAAAAGCTGAGACAGATTGAAATAGCTTGCATATATTTAAAAAGTCATGAGCTTTAATATAATTTAATAAAATAAATAAAAATATTGATCTGTAAGCAACAGATATGCCTAGACCATTTCTCTATGCTAAATACTTTTAAATTATAATTAAAAATTATAACTTTCTGCCTTTCTCATATGAACTATATTGTATGGATCTTTTTAAATAGCCCTAGTTAAATATATAAAACTTTATTAAAAGAAAATTTTCTTTAATAAATGTGGAAGAAATGAAACTAAAAAGTTAATATTTTTGGATTCCCATTAAATTAGTTGATTCAGGTAATAATTATAAGCATATTTTAAAATGATTAAGGGGACGATTAATAGGGAATTGGACATTTACAGGCTATCAGAATATCACCCTAGAGATTATTTTCTGGTTATAAGTAGCAGTAAACAATTTCCTAATGAAGAATTGTCATGTTATTGACTATTGGTAAATTTTAGCAACAAGTGTAACAAGCAAATATTACATACTTCCTGATGGAGGAAATTTTGCTGTAGGCAGCAACATCTGTAAGACTCCCTAACAAAAATGCTGATCATGAATATTCAAACCCTTAGATTTTGTTTCTAATTTAGATTTTGTTACAATAGAGTAAGAGAAAGAAAGTATAAAATAAAGTGATATGGCACCAAGAGAAAACAGTTAGGTCCATCTGAAATATGAAGCCTGCTATAAGACCATTCCTTTGGCTACTTCAAACAGTCCATGTCATGGGGGCTAAAGAGAAAAATCTAAAGAGAAAAAACAGTCCTTGATTTTAAAAGAGTCTGAGGAGATATAATCAAAGATAAAGGGCAAACTCAGCTATACCCTGATTTTAAAAAATTATGAATAATAAAGTCAGAGATGATTTTGAAATTTATATAGTATTAAACTATAAAGGATTTATTGTTGATTTTAACTGTGGAAATATAACAAAATGTATTTATTAAAGAAACATACTATACATTTAAGGGTGGGATATCATACTGTCTGTGACTTACTATTTAATACTTTAGAAATAAGTGAATGAATAAAAAAATACAAATGTCAAAGTATCATTATAAACATCTTGTTAATAGCCACAAAAGGGTTCATGATGTTTCATTCTTTTTACTTCTAATTATGCTCCACTCTCTTTCTACCACCTATCCTTCCAGTACCTTGATCCAGGCCCTCTCCCATCTTGTTGAAATATCCTATGAATACCTAACAAATCTCCTTGTGTCTCCCCCTTGTCTTTCTACCATCTGTTTTCAAAAGATCATCAGTGGTGATTCTTCTAAAACATTACTTCTCTGCTGAAAATCCTCCTCATTGCTTACAGAGGAAAGCAAAGTCTTCCCAATGCCTTGGGTGAGCTGGACCCTCATTAGCACTCTGGTCCTATTACCTCTCTATCTTCTCTTTCATTCCTACCTTGCTCACTCCTCTAGGGCCAGACCAGCTTCCTTACTGAGGAGTCATACCAGGTTTCTCAATAAAAGAAGTCTCCACACCCTTGGTTACAACTCAATTCAGCTGATCTTCTCCCACTCTGGATTTCAAAGGAAATTTCCATCTCACTTTGGGTTTGGGTCATGAGTGATAATGGGTGGTGCACTGGAAGCTGGGTCTGTCCAAGCAGTCTCAGAGCAGCAGGGCTCACATGGCTGAGCGGAAGAAGGGCGCGGTGTTGAGGAGGCCATGGAGCTGAGCCAGGAGGTCAGAACGGAGGACAGAGTGCTGTCAGCCTGAGTCACTATCTGAGTCACCATTGATTCTGTGCAGAGTCCACAGTTCACAAACTATGTGGACATTCTCTATCCGGGGCCCCTCATAACTCATTCGCTCTACTTTCGGAGAAAGCTCCAATTTTCACTCCAGAAAGCACCACATCCCAGCCCATCACACCCACTCCTCCTGCCCAGCTATTTAAGCAGCTCAGGCTCAGTACTTTCTTCCATGGTCCAGAGAGGTAACACCCTTTTGTATCTGCGTAAGTAGCCATTTCATTTCTTGCAAGGGTTTGCTCAAACATACATTCTCAATGACCACCTGTTATGGACTGAATACATGTGTTCTGCCAAAATTCATGTTAAAGTCCTAACTTCCAGTGTGGCTGCACTCAGAATAGGAAGAAATTATCAGTTAAATGAGGGCATAGGATTCATTAGATCTGACTGAATAAGTGTCCTTATATAGAAAAGTAAAAAGAGGCCCCCTTCTTCTTTCCTTCCGTCCTTACCTTTCCTTCTCCTCCCCTCTTTCTCTCTCTTTACCCTCAGTTCCCTCACCCCTTTACCATCACACACGCACCAAAGAAAGGCCTGGTGAGAATACAGCAAGAAAGCCAGAAAGAAAGACCTCACCAGAAAGACTTCACATGGGCTACAACCTTCACCTAGGATTCAGACCATGACAAAAGGAACTTCTATTGCTTCTGTTGTTTAAGATACCGAGTTTAGGGTATTTTGTCATGGCAGCCTGAGCAGACATCATCCTATCTAAATCTGATTTTAAAACTCCTTGCATTGTCTGTCTTTTTCCACATCCCCTGTACTTTTTTTTTCTATATCTCTTATCATCTTTTAAAATATATTAAAATTCATTTACTTAGTATTCTTATTGTTTATTATCTGTCTTTTCATCTAGAAGGTAGGCTTCCCAAGGATGTTTACCCCAAACTCTTCTAAGTTCTGAATATAGTAAGGAACACACATTCAATGCTCCATAAATATTTGTTAAATTTACTAATGAACAAATATTTTGATTTTGAAATAGTTATTATAATTTTCAGGTTGAAGATCAGACATTAAATGAAGTAAGAATGTAAAAATTAAGCATTGATTGTAGCTACAACTACTAATTATAATCATAAGCAATTTTAAGGCTCATGATTTATAATTTTACTAAAAAGAATGTTTCAGTTCAGTGAAGAAATAGGTTAACTATCTGTAAATCATGCAGGTTAATGTTTCATCCTTCTTCCCTTATGAAATATTGCCAATTTGATAGCATTCCTGTGGCTATTCTTCATGACAGATTTGAATGAATACTGAATTTTAAATAGTTATCATACCTTCATAGTCTCCTGTATCTCCAGCTAACTTTAAAAGATGCTATAGCAATGTGTTAGCTCATAAATATTTTAGCTATACTTTTTTATACATTGAAATATGGGTCGATTGTTTTCACCAAATTTTACATGCTAACTCTAATTTTATACCCTTGGGAACGAAAGCATGAGGATGAATAAAGCACCAACTGTATTATATTATATTGAATCACTGGGTACTAGAACTCAGTGGGAAAAATGTTTCCATCGGCCACAAAAAGTATTTCAGCTTAGATTACCATTTCAAAACACTGGCCAAGCGAGGAAATGACATACAGTATATTAATAAATGATATGTAATCCTCTGGGCACATGTATTACAAAGGTGCCACTAAGAGGGTACAAAATGTACCCTGATTGCCAATTAGGCTTGCTGATTCACTGTTCTGCATGGACCCACAGAGTATTATCAGTACAGGACGAGGTCACATATCCAAATCCTGTCACAGAAAATGGAATTCTTTTACTTGACTCTTCTATAACATGCGCAAGTCATTTCCTGACTAGATTGAAAATCCTGTGACAGATCAAATTAAAGTGTTTGCATAATAAATTGTAGTACTATAATTTAGCCACATAATTATGAAGCTCTAATTTTTCATATGCTTTATTTTCTAACTAAAATTATCATTATTTAAATCCAACATACAGATCCAACTTTTTAAGCTTTAGAAAATATCTATAAGAAGAATGTTAAATTAAATGAAAGCTATAGAACTCCTAGTTCAATGTCTGCCCCTTTATATAGGTGCAGATAAAGTGGAAGGTTTTTAAAGTATTTTTTAAACATGTTCTTAGGACAAGCATATAGGGAGAACATTCTTCCTCTTTTGGTCTCATGGTGGTCATCTGGGACATTTAGTCCTGCACAAAGAATTTACTAAATGTTATTGAATTTCATAATTCATGAAATATATTTAGACAGGAGGGAAGCATAAGTTTTTGAGATGATAGATTATTAATCATTTCGCTCAGTCATTCTATATCGTATATATCACAGCATTACTTCTGTACCCCATAAAATATATGAATACAATATTCAATAAAAGATTTGAAAGAAATATAAATTAAAATGCCTAAGGAGGGTGTCATCTTCATTCAAACTGGCAAAATTCTAAAAGGAGATCATGGACAATGTTTACAGAGTGTGTAAAAAGTCACCCTTATCAATTGTTTAGAAAATAAAAAGAAATTACCATACCTTTGTATGCAAAGCAAAGCATGTGAATTTGAGAATGTTAACCTCAAAAAGGCAAGACAATAAGACGAGGAAGGAAAGAAACTGGAAATAATAAAAACATTGAGAAGAGAGTGATGCCGCAAGGATAGGAAGCCTGTTGATACAGACATCACCAGCAGTAACGCAGCTGGAAGCTACCTGCTACTTAGTGATTTTCAGACAGTGCGGCGGAATGGGTATGACAGCACTGACTGGATTCATGCTCCCTGGTCTGAAGGCTGCTGTCGTCATCCCCTTCACCATGATTAACACCTTAGACAAACTGTTTAAGAACGTAGTGCTTCAGATCTCTGACCTATGAATTGAGACTATATATGAAAAGGAAGTCATATTATAGAGTTACAATGAAGAATATATAAGTATATGTAACAACCACTTAAAAGGTTTGGAACATATATAATGTCAGGTATCTTTATTAGTGACTATTTTATACTAATGCATTCACTCTTTCAACTGAATCAATTTCCCAGTTAGCTTATAGGATATGTGTTTATAAGTAATATTTCAGAATTTAAATAATTTGTTAAGTAACTGATTCAAAGTCACATACATTCAACATATACTAAAACTGCCTGAAATATGTCTGTCTGACTACAGAGTTGTGAGGTCCTCCACTGCATTACCACTGCCTTATTAAAAAAAAACAAAACTTTCTTCTTCTCTGGTACCGTGGAGAAAGAGATCCCTTTAGCTGTTAATGACACAGAGCAAGTCCCTTTATCTAAGTGTATATATTGAAACATTTCATTGTTAGCACAGTAATTAAATGAGAAGTGTTATGACAAAAGAAAACAATCCCAGAATGCCTTTGCCATAGGGTTTAAAGTTTCATCTTGTTCAGCTTTAATGAGATCCCTGTAAGGTGCAGAAAGAGGAGTCTGGTTTTCAAATCACAGGAATCCTCCATAATTAAGCCTTGTAATCAAAACATTGCCTACAAATAGCTTCCATAAACTGACATGCCTAAAGAGGATTTTAAAAAAAAAGAGTTTAAGAGAGTTTCTTATGAATTATGTTAATAAAATGCTAATGTTCAATCTTAAGTGAAAACAAAATCAAGTAAGTTGTAAGTATATTTTTAGGATTAAAACGATGCCTCTGTCATCCCCCCTGTTTACTACTACAGGTCATAAAAATTTCTGTAAGTGCAAACTCCTCATGCACAGACTAATCCTTATCCAACAAAGTCCTGCATGTCTCCCTCTCACTTTAATTAGCCCCTTTCACTGAACATAAAACTTTTTAAGTCTATGGTGATTCTGTTATCCCTATTTTAATTCCATAAACTGGCATCTCTGAGTGGCATTACTATCACCAAAACCTTTTGCACAAACACAGGCTTGTCCAGGCTTTGAAGTTCCAAAGTTTTAAGTGACAAGCAACTCAGATTGGAGCATGTTACTTGAGGTGTGTAAAATCCCAGTGAAGGAATGCATATCCACTAGTGGTTTGGGGACCCACATAGGATTTAGGCTTCCTTCACTGAAGCCTAAGGTTACATATGCACTTAAGTTTTCAGCAGTCTGACAAGGAATACTGGGACCTGCTAGCATACTGAACATAATGTGACCTACCCTAACACATGACATATTTGAGCAGAAAAAAGACAACTGTCCTTCATCCTTGTCTGATGACATGAGATATATTACATCAATTACTTTATTTTTCTGTTTGTCCCCATTCTTGCAGCTATAAAATAATTCTTGGCATGGACTTCTGCTTGTTGTACAAATGATCGACTTTATTTCCTTTCTGAGTGTTTAGCCATTGTCTTTTGTTATGGTGTTCTTTTGCCAAGAGTTATTTTAACACCACAGCTTGTATTAATGGCTTTCTCTCCCACTTGTCACTGCTTTGCTAGCTGTGTAAGTATGAAAGGGTAAACTCCAGTTTCAGAGCTACTGCCTCTCAGGAGAAAATTCTCAGAAGTCCACTAGAAAGGGGATCCCAAAAGGTCATACGTACATCACTGATCTATAAATAATACTGAACTCTGAGAAACTTGACAATAGGTATGCGGCACCCTCCCTTGTCTCTGCCTCACCAGCCCACTGGCTTTCCACCTGCTATGTCCACTCATAGTTCATCAGATCCTGGTTCTCTACCCTTCACAGGTGTCTGTGTTCTGCACTTCATTCCCCACCTCCTGCATCCTCTAGAATCTTTTGCTATCATGACACACAAATAGTACTTGGACCACTGAGGTGGCAGTGGTTAGGATTCCAAGGTAGGAACTGGAGAAGTGATCATATATCTCACCCCCTTATAGAATTGGTTGTTTTGTTCCACTCCCTTGGCTGTGAGTGGAGGAAAGAAAGAAAAGCCCACTGCTGAAGAGCACCTTGAGACTACAGTGTGAGATAAAGCCTGTCCTTGGCCGCAGGGATACAGTTTGTTAGACTCTAAGGACACATGTCCTCAGACACCATGGTTCTTGACTCTTGGCTCTCTCTCTCTTATCCTGAATGTCTCAGCTTTAGCTCTCAGGTAAGTGGCCCATGTCTTTCCATTGATAATCTATATGGAACCAGCAAGTTTAAGAGAAACAAAGCACATGATACCCAGTGTAGCCAGTCTAGTCTCTTTCAGCACTGCTCCTATAAGTTATTATCTCCTTATGACACAGTACTTATCCATCTGGTCTGTGTCTCTTCTCTTCTATTTAAAAATGCACCAGGTCACTACTAGCTGCAGTAATGGTTTCTGAATGCTCAAACCTACAGATATTTACCTTACCCTGTGGAATCAGGGTGTAATAGACTCACCCATCAAATGAAGAAATATTCAGCAAAATTGAAGAACTATAAATCTAATCAACTAGCTTTAAAATGATTAAGTGATTGGGCAAAATTAATCAAGCCAATGATGCTATGGAACTAGTTTAGCCAAATGAATTAATTGTATTCCTCTATAAACATCTGTAGAGCAAACTACATGCTGCTTCTTTATTTTTTGAAGCAGGTTTCCCTATTTAGAGGCTGCTGCAGTTTGCCTATTTAGAAGCTGACTGTTTTGTAAGTTAATATTTTCACAACTTGATAGAATTTCTGCCTGAAACTGGTAGAATACTCTTTCTGTAGTTAAATCTATCGCAGCTCATGATATAATGAAAAACAGTTCACTAGGATCTGAGCAGCACCACAATCCCACATCTTCAAGTGGTATCCAGAAGTGCCTTATTCTCCTAGTTCCTTAAGGTAATATCGCTGGATATATTGGGGATTTTGATATATTGGGGGTGCAAAGGAAATAGGAAGTTGTTATCCTCTCACTGAAATCTAGAAAAATAATTTGTTCAAAATAATAATATTTCTAAAATATTTTAATAAAGCCTATCCATTGGAAGCTATAAAGCACTTAAAAATTTGCTAAGTATAAATTATTAATATATTTACATTTTATGCTATCTAAGCCTTTGAACAACTCTTCAGAGAAAATACTGTCACTTCTACTTTTCAAGTAAGTAAGACTACAGAAATCATTTATTTTTCAAATGTCAGAGCTAAGATTTGAATTCAGATCTCTACCTTGTATTTGCAATGTACTGGCCTCTGGTTCCTAAGATGTGATGCTGGATTTCTGCACCAGATGTTTAATTACTTAAACACTCTAAGCCTGAGTGTCCTCAGCTGAAAAATGGAATAAACACTAGCTCTTGATTTAGAGTCTCTCATCCTCACTAGCATTAGTATGGGGGTCGTCTGGTGCATTATAGGAACTCAGCGGTATTCGTAACTTTTGCCTACTAGATGCAAGTGGTATACACCACCACTACCATCACCACTCAGGTGTAACAACAAAATATGGCTCCAAATATTCTCAAATATCCCCACAGCCATAGGAATTGTGCTGGTTCAGAAACACTGACCCAAATTAGAGGATGGTTGTGAAGACTTCATCAGTTAAAACATGAGAAGAAGCTAGAATTGTGTCTGGCACAAAATATTTAATGTTAGATATAATTATAATGACAGTGGTGGTGGTGACTATATATAATATATTTTACATACATATACTATATATACATATATATGTGTATATATATCTGACTAAATTGCATTTATGTTTGACTTAGGCTTAACTTACGTGAACAAAACTAAAGACACTCATACAAGAGTAGAATGAGAGAATATAACTATATTTAAAAGGACTTGAAAGCTTCTAGTTTTCAAAATTATAAAAAAGAAAATTTCCATAAGCTACTTCCTCTTTTATTGAGTTGCAATGATTTACATATAAATCTGTACATTTAAAAAGCTAAGTAACTATTTAGGATAACGTTACCAGATATCACAGAAGAATTTGGGTCTAACAAAATCTATATTCAGATTTGAATTGAAGAGATATCCAACCTTTAGAAAAATATTATTTTTCCTTAGACTAACTAATTCCAAATGAATTTGTATTTAAGAATGCTCAGTTATACATTAATGTATCTAATAAACATTTAATAAATGTTCCAACTGCATAAACACGTTAAGATTATAGATTAAAATAATTTACAAAATTTGTCTTACCTAAAGTCTTAATAGGGTCAGAATAATCAGAATCAGTAAATTGCCCCATGACATTTGTGGCTCTAAATTTAAATCTATAAAATCAAATAAATGAAATGTCAACAATTTGCACATCACATTACTTTTTTCTATAAATAGTTTAACAAATAGCTATGAAAAATTTTTAAAAGAAAATATATTTAGGAAATGTAACTTCTGAAAACAAATCACCATGAGGAAATATTTATATTATGTTGGCATGAAATGAATAATTTATTATCTCTCCCTGGGCTTATTGAATTTAACAGGTTAGTGAGTAAAATTTGGTTAAACTCATGAACAATCAGTTGAATCAAATGAAGAAGTCACCTCCCATATACCTTTATTTGGATGGAATGATTAAATATCTGTGAACATGTGTTATACTAATACACTTAACAAATACAAATCATAAGAATTGTTATACCTCAAACAGCTTTAGAAGTGCTAGTGAATCAGGTTACAGTGATTGTATAGAACTTGTCTCATTTACATGCAAACTAACCACTTGTTTTATTTCTGTGTATGCACAGTCATATTTGCCCATTTTATGCTTTTATAATATTGGAAATACAAAAGATACATGAGAGAATCAAGTTTAAAAATGAATGAGTGATTCCAAGTATCCTCAAGGACAAAGGAAATTTACCTATGGGACTAAAAAGGAATCAAAATATGTTCAGTAATTGTAGAAACTCCCTAAGATGAATGTAAGTATCATGTACTCCAGATACATATGAATAAAAATATTCAAGTTCATTTTCATCTCCAACAAACCCTCAAAACCTAAAAAGATCAGGGTATTAAAAATTTAACTGAGAAATTATAATACAAGTTTTACTACTATTATCAAATTCTTATTATTATGTTTGCTTTAGAAAGAGTCTGGTTGGGAAAAAAGGATGCAAAATAAAAATAACTAAAATATGAAACTTTATGCACATTATTTTCCAAATTGTCACATGTTCAAGTCAAGAAATAACCTAGAATTTCAGCCAAAGTAATTATAATTAACAATAAGTAATAGGACATTAGTTTTAATTGACTAATTTCCTTAACTTTTCTAATGCTTACTTGAACTGGGACATTTATAAAGAATTTAATAGTGCTTTATCTAGAAGGCAAAAAAGCATGCATTTAAAAAATTAATAATAAAAATCATATTTTGAAAATCAAATAAGGTTAAGATTATTGTTTTAAAAATTGTGGTCTTATGATATAAAAATAGTATGGATATAATCTGTTAAATACAAGAATTAATTTGGCAAAGATTTCACTGAAGCCAAATACCCACATTTCTTTTCAACATACTGTTATTAAAGGGTACAAAGTTCCAAAATGATGAAATAAGTAGAAAAGATTTTAGTCACGTGTTCAGATATTTGATGGGATAAGTTGTAGAGAATTATTGCCATGAGTGACATAAAAAGGAAACCATTAACTGAAATTATAATAGCTTTTCTGAAAACTTGTATAATAACACAGGTAGCAAAATAATGAGTAAAAAAACTCATGAGTCACATTTATTTCCTCAGAAAAATTAAATTCTCCTGTTCACTTATGCTCTCCAATGCTACATTTTTCAAATTTCACTCATGTAACATCATATCAAATCATAATTTCTAGTAGGCTTGCATGCTTCCCCTAAATATGGTACATTTAAGGAATGAAGGATAATATCTCATTTATCTTTCCATTCCTAATGCCTGAAACATCAGGGCTACTAAACATGGTAGCTGTCCAGTGCTTAGTGAATTGATGGGTTAGATGAATGGCTGAAAGACATTAACAGCCTACGTCACACCGTGCATGGTTGGCATAAACTGTACTTACAAATACTGCTTTTTTGGTTTTAGAGGTCCATTGCAAATTTTCTCTTCATTGCCAGGAATCATACATGCATTATCAGCACCTATGACATAGATTTCTTCATTGCCACTAAACTGAGTCTTTCCTTCTATACATGGAGGATTGGGGAAGCCTTCATTTGTAAAATATGGCCTTGCTTTATTGAAATATGCATCATACCACTTGGTTACATTTCCATCATTTTGAGCTGTTTTTAGGAAAAGGAGAATAATGATTACAAGTAACATATGAATGAATTTTACGTTTATAAAGAGTGCTTTTATAACTGCATTAGGGGCATCTGGATGCAAAATCAGTCACTCTACGAGCTATAGGGATCATTAGGCAGATGTACCTGGTTACACAGTTAACCCTGTCCTTCTTTATCACACACAAATCTATGCCTTGTTGTAAAGGACCATTTACTAGACGGTCAAAGAACATTCCTCAGGGTCATCATCCATTTATACCTCCAAGGAAGCTATCAGGGCTCCATCTTGTCAAAACAAAGCAAACCTACTAGCATGAGGAATAGATTAATCATGTAATTTAATTACACTTTTTCTCATGTTCATAAAATATTTTAGGTATAATTAAGTGATTGGTATAATCAATAATAGTATTGGCAATACAGTAATCTCAAGATTTGTGTGATAATCAGGAGTCAATTTAATTTAATAATTTGAACCGAAACTTCTGTGGCTTTCAGAAATTCACATTGTACAGATTAACAAAATTGAGATCTGATACCTCCTGTTTCTGCCACAAGCACCTGTACATTTTTGATTGGTCCATGATCATCATTGTAGTAACATATTGGCATCCTGATTGTAATTGTTGTTGAAGTCACAAGCAGTTTTCCTGTGGCATCATATATAGGGATCGGCTTGGTTTTGGGCCGCGCTGGAGCTGTAAATAGGAAATACTGCTATAATGTATTTTTGGTTCCTGAACAGTAGAAAAAATTCAAATTTTCATTTCATAATGCAATTAACAGATAAACAGATAAAGTAATAATAATAAAAATAAAGTAATGACAAGCATAAGTAACGGATGAAATAGAGATGTGTTTAGATACAGCATTTAGCAATAACTAACTCCTAAAGTTAAATTATGTACTTTAGATTTACCTGGAAAAATGGGGTCCAAATATGATTTTCAGGTATCTGACTCCTCTTCATGTAATAAAAAATTCAATATATTTATATGCTCTCATTCATATAGATTTTTATAAATACATGAAAATATTTACATTTAACTAATATTTTAGTATAAAGTCTTTCTTTTCTTTTACTTCCTTTAGCTGCATCTCTAATTTCTGTTCTCATCCTGACAGGGTCCCTCTTGCAAATCTTTTATGTGATGTGAGGGTTTGGTATTCTGAGAAGTAAAGGCTAAAATGAGATTTGATGCACAAAAGTTTTACTGGGGAAATATCTGTGAAGAATGAAGAGGAAAAGAGAAGCAGTAGCTGGTAAGAGCCTTCAGACCACAGACTATAGCTATCAAAAGTGTAAGAAGGATGGAGGAAAGGGAGGAAGAAAGGAGGAAAGAAGGGAAGGAAGGAAGGAAGGAAGGAAGGAAGGAAGGAAGGAAGGAAGGAAGGAAAGAAAGGATGGAGAGAAGAGGGAGGGAGGGAGGGAAGGCTGGCTTCATCCAGACTGCTGGAGAGTCTCCAGGCAAACCTTTGAAGAATCCAGTATTAGGCTTCTTAAAAATCTAAGCCTTATTATCTGTCAAATGTAAATTTGATGAAACTACTACAAATTAAACACTCTATATCACTAATAAAATTTACTAGAGAAATATCATTTCTCTAGGACCCCACTACTACTACCACACTCATAAATTCCCTGTTTTAGTAGTAAGTCTTCTTGTCTTAGATACAGAGTAAAATCAGAACATTCTAGACATGGGAGTGGGCAAATGGGAAGTTTTGCAAAAGGATAAAATGTGCCTATCGCTATTAGCATGTAATTGTCCCCACTGAATGACAAAGGGAAATTAGGATGTTGTGACTTACATATTTCACTGTAGTCTGTGAGGTCATTTAACAGATGGTTTCAAGACTGTGCATTGGTACACTTCAAAGTACAGAATTTAACGATTAAAATCAAATAACTAATACTTATAGAGTACAGATCTATTAATTATTCATTGATGGAAAGATAAAAATCCTACTTTCATGTAACTGGATATTTTTCATTCTTAATAATATATTCTTAATAGCATCTTATAATTTTTAAAGATGATCTCTTTTAATCCTCAGAACCTGTAAGCAGAATTAGTATTATCTTCATTTTGCAGGCTTAAGGAGGTTCTCAAACTTTCTCAAAGTCAAATAATTATCAAGTAGACAGTCTAGCATTCAGTGTCAAGACTGTGACCCTGAACTCGGCCTAATGCTGGCACTGTGAATCAGTGTAATCTGCTTCTACACAAAGGAAAGAGAAAAGTTAATTTTTGCTTTGGAAAAAGAGGGTAACGGGTAGAACTCTAAGAAAGGTCCAGACAATTCAGCTTTGTTGTTATCTCCCTGGAAGTTTTATTAAACATTTTCACAGAGATGAAGTAATCAATCACATGATTTCGACCTCTAGAAGAAGCTGGGCTTGGTGGTGCATGCCTGTACTCTCAACACCCTGGGAGGCTGAGTCATGAAGATGGTGAGTTCAGGGCCAGACTTGGAAATTTAAAGACTTAGCAAGACCCAGTCTCAGTATTTGTAAAAAGGGCTGAGGGTGTAGCTCAGTGTGAAGGCCCTGCGTTTTATCCTAATATCAGACAACAAAACAACAACAACAACAACAAAAACAACAAAAAACACCAAACAAACCAAAACAAAGCAAAACAGAATCTACAGAAGAGAAGTCACCATGACTGGACAAACAGCCCTACTTTGTGGGGGTTGTGGGTCGCATTGGGGAGAAGGCAAATTTTGGTTATACTTTTTATAAATAATATCTGCCATAATAATGAATTGATAGACTAATTATAGTCAGTATTTATAGTTGATTGCATAGTATTCAGTAAACAATGATTAACTGAAAAGAATCTGACTTCTAAAGTAGTTAAGAAATCTAAATATAAGTAGTTAAAGAGTAGGCATAGATAATTTAAATAAGTTTTCCTCTTAAAAAATATTCAGGCTGTACAGTTTATCCTTAAGCCAACTGTAGTGGTAACCCCACTACTATGTGCTTGTAACCCCAACACTCTCAGAGGCTAAGGCAGGAGTATCACAAATTCCTAGACAACTTGGCAAGACTCTGTCTCAACATAAGAAATAATGAAATATGGGTTGGAGATGTAGAAGCTCAATGTGAATGCATGCACACCCCACTTATGGCAAAATAAAAAAAAAAAAGAAATGAAGAAAAGTTTAAACTTACAATAAAGAAATATAAGATGTAAAAAGTAGACATTCTCTTTATATAACATGGTAATTTACATAATATTTTAGATATTTAACTACGGTTTTAATAAGCATACAGTATTACTTAATATATGCTTATTATATGCATATACATCATTTAAAGGCTTGCCTATATCCTTAACTCTAGGATGGAATTCAAATTATAATCATTCTTTGATTAAACAAACAGCATTCAGTAGGAAGGTATCTCATGCATGTACCTTTGATATCCATGGTTATTCTCATCTGAACTTTTGGCCCTGCACCAGCACTATTGATTGCATAAACCTGGAACAAATAAACATTTTGTCAGTGTTTTCAA
>NW_004955405.1:19189770-19255774 GCF_000276665.1 Chinchilla lanigera | reverse complement strand
AAGGGAAGGGAAGGGAAGGGAAGGGAAGGGAAGGGAAGGGAAAGAGGGAAGGAAGGAAGAAATGCCTGTAATGCAGCCTGGTAGTTATATTTTCCTTCACCCACTTAAATGAATACACTAAGAAGAACATTTATAAGAAAATATTTCTTAAAACTCATATTCTGGACTAAGCCCTGAGAGAGAAGGCTGAGTAGCTATCAGCCCTATCAGAGACCAAGAACCATGGCTTCTGTTTGATCTCACACAAGAACAGAGCAGAAAGTCACTGGATCTACACTCTCTCTTCACCTAACTGTAACATCTGTTCCTTCCCTCTGTAGCTAGGTAACTCTGGCCTCGTTTAAATCCATATTCAAGACCCTTTTTCTTTGCTTCTGAGATGAAATCCTATTCCTTCAGCCTCCCAGTTTTCCTGTATTAAATCATCCCTCTGAAAGTTGCCCTTTATGCCCTTCTTCACCCCTGCCCCAAAGTATCTGGTGTTGCAACCTGCATAATGCAGCATATACACATAAAGCATTTCTGTTTACATAGAAAGGGTGATTTACACAAATGTGAATCCTTTCAATTAGCTGTGTTTTGGAGGCACAGAATCTGCTTTCATTCACTTCATCTTATTAAATAAAATAAAGACTATGTTCTTGGCCAATTTAACTGCATTTGATAAACACAATTTAGTACCACATAGAGTAGTATTGTAATTAAAATTTATTTTATACATTAGTGACCCAACCTTTATAGTTAATATTTTCAAAAATTTTTATTGAATTAAAGCTATGCTAATACATATGATGTGATATAGTCAATAAACCAAGCCCATAAATTTATCAAAAATAATTAAAAGAAATACTTATTGTGCTCCTAGATTTAAAAAAGGAAGCACTCAAAATGAAAAGTGATATGACAGTGGTTTATTAATTCTATTTCTTTACTGTGTGACCTAACGATTAAGTGCAATAATGGATAAAAAGGTTGGGTATCACTTCTTGAATAGTAATGTGCAAAGTCATTTGCAAACCTCGCTAAATGCATCTATGAAGGTGTTGATTCATTAGTCAGTACAGGTTCCAACATTATGCATTTCTAATAAACTTCAAGGTGTTATGGATGCTTCACATTACACTTTGCAAACAGTTACAATATTTAAAATTTTTTTATTAAATTATAAATTAGCTGCACTGTGGTTTATTTCCAATTTTCTTATTTTCTCTCTGTTATTCAGAACGGCCAGTTTCTCTCTTGTGCACAATAGCCAAAACTGGCATAACATTCACTACCTAGCATGACTGTAAACATTTAGTCCTCCTAAAAGTCCTAGCGAGAAGTTATGGTTCCTATCACCAATATTTCATGAAAGGGAACTGACGCATAGGTCTGATGAAGCTGTCTAGTCACAGAAGCCAGAATCTGAACCCAGATCAGTTTGTCCTCTTAAGCACCAGCCTTTCTCTGATAGATTGTCTTCACAAAGGCAGTTCTCTTAGTGGAATGCACAAAAGGAATCTCACCAACCTAATTAACACAAAGTTATAAAGTGACTAAAGGAAAGGATATATATTATTGGTTAACAATGTTCTAATAATCATAGAATTGGTAGGAGGGTTGGTTGGTAGGCTACTGGAAGATTTAGTATGAACTTTATGCTGCTCATAAGGTTATTTTTGAAGGCAATATTTGCATTTGAAAGTAGAAAATCATGACACAAAACACACAAAGGATGAACCAAATGTTGTGTGTGATTGTCTCTTCATATGTATATGAATTCACAAATATAATTATACTAGATATAAACAGTTATTTCTACCCCTTGCTTTTGTAATTTGCTGTTACATTTTTCATTGATAATGACACAGTTTCCTTTTGGGCAGTTACCTCATTTTATATCACCACTCTTTTGATAAGCATTTTCATTCTTCCTTTTCTGGATGTCTACTATTCATATGCAAACTTGATCACATACATATTTTAATAGTACTTGGGATATTATAATAGGAAATTGACAGCTTTATTATTTGAAATCAATTTTGCTTCAGCATTTAAAAATAATCACAAAAGATGTAGGAAATATTTCTCTTCTACACATAATACATTTCTACTCTACACAATATAGCATAATATATTTCTACTGTACAAAAAATAGATTATATTTGAAAACTGAGCTTGTAAACCAAGTTTGTAATTTAGATAGATATTTAAGAGTTATGAATGCTTACACTGATATTATATGTATGTCCACCTTTTAGTCCCTCTAACATTGCAATGACAGATGTGTCCGTTTCCTGGATAATACTGAGGTTGTGAATCTGAACAGCAGTAGGATCATCTTCTCTGTAAACCAATGCCTGATACACTTGGATATTTCCATTAGGGTGAGTAGGAGGAAGGAACGTTAACTGAAATTTTGTGACTTCATCAGGTATCTTCTGAAATGTCATGTTGTTAGGTGGATCCTTGGGGGCTAAAATAAAATATTTATAATTAATTTAGTTTTAAAAAGTGCTCTTTTGCCATGTAAAATTTATTTACTTCAAATCCTGTTTTTTAAGAGTATTATACACATTATTGAAACTGTTGATGGCCAATCCATCACAAAATTGTTGGTATCGATTGTCACTGAAAATACAAAGGTGATCCAGTATAATGGCTTGCTTACTTACCTTGTCTTTTATGTTCATTTATTTTTGTATAGAATGTGTTTCTGGAAAGATTACAAGACTTTTTATTTCAAAAAGAAAGTAAACCGGGATTGGTCACACACTCATGCCTATAATCCAAGCACCCAGAAGGCTGAGGCAAGAGGACTGCTTTGAGTTAAAGGCCAACCTGAGCTACATAGTACGTTGAAGGTCAGCCCGGACTACCTAGTGAGACCTTGTCTCAAAACAAAAACCAAAACCAAACAAAAACCAAAAGGAATATAAACATTATACATTGCAAATATTTACAAGGAAAAGGAAAGAGACCAAGAGATGGATAGAGGAACAAGGTGAGGGAACAGGGATGAGAAAAGGAATCAAGAAGTATGATGTACATGTATGTACCAATTCCCCACTAGGAATGTAAACATTATGTACTAAAACAGGTACTAATAAAAATAACATAATACAGATTTACAGCACGGAGCCAAACTAGTACAAACGTTCCTATGCAACCTTCTTTCCTTTGTCCAGTGGTGACATCTCCTATAACTGTGGTTCAGTAGAAAACCAGGGAAGTGAAATTCATATGATATTGTTAGCTATACTACAGACTTTATTCCAATTGTACCACTTTTTCATACTTCCATCTAAGCGTGTATACTTTTATGCAATTTTATCCTATATATAGACTTCTGTAATCACTACCACAAACAGGATACAAAACTATCCCACCACCCTAATGAAATTCCCTCACACTATTGCCTCATATCTCTACTACAGGACACTCCTTCCTTCAGCACTGGTTGTTCTCCATTTCTATAACTGCGTCCCTTTTTAAATGACAGCAGCCTAATTTGTCTATCAGAACTGTTATATGTATTAATAGTTTGTTGTTTATTAGTGTAAATAATGTTACATTTTATGGATGTATCACATTGGTTTGACTATAGAAAGACATTTGAGTTGTTCCGAGTATTTATTAGTATCAATATACCTGGTATTAATACTCATGCAAAGATGTTTGTGAGAACAGGATTTGTAGCTTCTCTATGATCAGTTCCCAAGAGTGATGGTGCATTCACACTATAAATACATGTTTAGTTTTACAAGAGACTGACAAAGTATTTTTATTTTCCTGTGTGGCTGTAGCATTTTACAATTTCACTAGCAATTTATCAGAGGTTTAGTGCTGCATATATTTGCCAAGATTAGGTATTATCACTATTTTAAAAATTATAATGTTATCTGTTTGAGTGGATGCACAGTTACATCTGATTATGGTTTTAATTTGCATTTTTCTGAAAGTTAATAGTTTTGAAAAATTCTGTCTTATTATGTGGGTGGTTTTTTTTTGCTAAGCTTGTGTGGTTTTGGTGGGTAAATATCTTTTGCCAATTTTGTAACTGAACTTTTAAGTGCTGAATTTTGAGAATTTTTATATAGATATCCTAGATTATTTTAGATAAATAAATATAGCTTAAAATATGACTAGTTAAGCAACAATAGATTACTATGAAGCAAAGTGACATATATGAAGAGAAATTACATTATGAATATAGAAACTTGATCTTCCTGCAGCTCATAATTAGTGCTCTTTATATAAAGACTGGTTAAATGAGTATATTTATTTTGATCAACTTGAAATGAATATATTCTTCCATACTAAGTCAAAAATTTCCGTGGAAAAAACTTAATATTTGACTGGCAATAGTTCAGATGCTTCATCTTCGTTTTCTTGTAAACATCTTTATACATACTCCCTTGTAGAAGGCCAAAAAACTAAATAAATAACAGGGAGAAAATGAACATTTTATTTTGCCAAATATCTCATTTTATGTGGAAAAATGCATAGGTAAAATAAAGGCTACTTTGGTTCAAGAGAGATATTTTTACATTTGCTATACATTTTTGACATTTTAAGAAGCATGTTTTTCAGTTTATCTGTAGTGTTTCCCTAAATTTAGAATCATCTTTAAAGCTGGTAAAGCAAAAGAATTCTCTCAACGCTGAAAAGAACTTCATATCCTCAAAATATCTTTGAGTTTACATCAAAATTCTATTCTTAGAGCTTTGGTAAAATTATTAAGTTATATGATTGGAAAAGATAGAACACAAGATTTGACAAGTGCTTTATGGTACAAACGTGAACACATTTATCAGTTCTTTCCTCACAGAGAAGTAGGATGAGGGAGACAAACAACATCAAGATAGATAACCTACGATATTTGGCAGCCATGCAGATGCAAGCAGGATTTAAAGGTGCTGAAGATAACATTTACTTTGTAATTTAGAATCACAGCTTCATAGAAAACAAATAGAGAATATCGCATAGTAGCTGAAAAGTATGTTTTACCTCCTATACTTACCTTACAGATAGCAACAAATAAACTATAGCAACACATCTGCTCTCTCCAATGCCATAGCTGGTGTTAAAGAACATCAGGAGTCTGAAGGAGGATGGGGAAGCACGCTCTGGGAGGCTGACCTTCCGTGTTTACTTCCTACCTGTTACAATCTTAATATTCATTCAGGCCCTGTTCATACGAACTTGAGGAATTCTGTATGAAGTCTTACATTGACCAAGTAGTTATACAAGAAAACATATCATTTGACTATGTGGAGAAAAAAGCTAGGGTCAATAGGACCTGGATTCTAATTTTAAATTCCAGATCATTTAATAATAGAGTGTTATTACTTTAGCATTTTTTCAACTCAGAGAGCAGAAATAATTAAAATTGAATTTTAGATAAAGCATTATTGGCTACAGAAATTTGGGAAAAATGATCTCTCAGGCAAGGCAATATTTAGCAGACTTAACAAGAACAGGAAAATAAAACTGGGTACATTTAATTTGTTTTTGTATTTACAAATATTGAATAGTCTACATAATTCCACTTTGCTTTAAAAAATAAATAGAAAGCTTCATGTTTGTCTGTTTCAGTGCCATTGAATTCTTTTACTATATGCTTTAAACACATCTAATACATATTCTTTTTAGAGTATATTGTGAGCAACTGTGAGACAGACAGTAGCTAAGTTCCAGTCATTTGTCAGCAATAATGAAAAACACTGTTTACCTGATTCTAAAGTAGTAACAATGACTTCAGGGCTTGACTTCCCTTCAACATAGGCAGTACTACCATTTCCAGTAAATGCAGTGATTAGTACAGAATATCTTGTAAATATTTTTAGGTCTTTAATTTCTATACTTTTATTTTCTTCATTTGACTTGATGAAGGAAATATTGAATTCATCATTATCTACCTAAAGGAAAAGTATTTAAAAATTAAAGGAGTAGTTCATGAGCTCCAAGTCACAGCAAAATATATTTCAAAGCCACATAAGTATTTATGTGGCCAACATTAACTAATTAATTAGTATCATATTGCTATGGAAATCTAAAGTGTTACTATAATAGTTTATTAATCAGCAATTACTTCAATGACTAAAACTAGAAGAAAACAATGAACTAACCATGGTCAATTAATCCATCAAAAGAATAAGCAAAAGCAATTTTTGCAGTCAGTGAAACAATTTGTTCTCCAATAGTTTATAAAAGAACGCATACAGGTTTTGGAAGCCAGTCACCCAAAATGCGCATTGCAACTTGTCCGCTTAAAGCCTTTGGATGGCTTTTCATGCTCTGTGTCTTATTTTTTGTGTATGTAAAACTGAAGTGGTAACACCAACTTAGAGTGTTTTGTTAGATATAGAAAGAACAGATCTAAAGTGGCTGGCAAAGTGATTTTGACTTTTTAAAACAATTACCCATGAAAAGAAGGGTGCCTTATTACCTTATTCTAAAGAGATAGATATATAAATTATATGTGTATACTTCATGACAGAAACACAATTTTCAAAATGTATTTCTTTCTGAAATGTACCTTGACTTTTTTGTCTTTTTAATTACACTTCATTTAAAAATTCTACTAATGATTGAGATTTGAAAAAGTGATTTAGCATTGTACATGGCCCTGGATAAGGACTGATTTAACTGCAATGTCATAATTATTTAATATACATGAATGACTGTCTTTAGCATTATTACATGTAGTTGTATTATTATTATTTGTTCAAATATAATCTGGTTTTGGTGGAGGTTCTCACCCATTTGCTCTAGACAACATTAAAATATAGCTAAAGTTTTTAACACTAAATAGAAAGACTTTCCTGAGATAACCATGAGAAAATTCAAAATCCTATCAGGTGTGCTATTCTCAGGTGCTTGAATTGAAACACTTAAAATCAAATTTTATATACAGTTAGCACTATAAAGTTCATATTTAATTTGTCCTTGCCTCATAATTTTGAAAGATGTTGTCGTGTTCACAGTGTTATTTTAATGATCTCTTCAAAGAACTTTTTTAAATTTAAAGAAGATATTAATATGAGAAATATGGCAAAAGGTTAATAAATAATATCAACATTGCCATCAAATAGATCATCCCTGCCTTAGGAGAAGGGTGGGAGGAGATGTTTTATTGCTCTCAAATAGCACAAAAAATAATCAGCATAGGAATTTTACTGATCGGGGATATGTATCCAGCAGTGGGAAGTGTGAATGCGTTTAATTAGCTGTTAACATTTAAATATCATATAAAATATTATCTTTTGATCTTTTCCTTAAGAACAGATTTATATTCATGCTGGGACAAAATTATGTGGAGAGGAGTCACCACCAACCCCAAAACTGGTGCAAGTCTCCCATTCACCACAGCCACATTCAATTAGCTTCACTTTGCCTGCTGGTTTGGGCTGTTTACCTGCCTTCTACAGCTGCTTAAATTCTGAATTTATAGAATTGAAGTGACTTTCCCAAGATGTGATAGCTGCCTAGTAACTGAGATGGGATTTAAGTCAAGGTCTTTCAAAAGTGCAGAAGTCTTGGCTACAACAAGATCCATGGGCCAAATCTTCCATATTACTCTATCTATAAACTAAACAATTTTCATCTCTTCTGTAGAAACTATCAGTAACAAATATCAAAGAGTAAAACTATGACATAACATGCACATGCTCTACTGGGTCTTTGAAAATATTTAATAAAATTCAAAAAGAATTCTGGGTCCTCAAATTCAATGTGAATAAATGTTAATTATCTTTTCATCACTAACCCTGCTCAAGCTTGGTTATTAATGCTCAGTTGCCCACTAACCCAGGACTGAAACCTCAGATCATTTGACTCCTCACTTTCCTTCAACTGATTCCAAGTTGCTCATATTCTAGTCTAATATCTATGATTACTATAAAATCTTTTATCATTTTTAACTGTAATATTACATGTAATGCCAGTAATTAGATATTAATATTTTACTGCTCAACTCCTATTTTTCATCTCTTCCTATTTATAATGGTTGACTCATTGTGTCAACTTGAGGAGTTTTAAGCTTAACTAAGCAATGCAGCATGGAGCCAGGGTCCTCACTTGGGAAATATCCTCATCCTGTGCAAGAGGAGAGCGTGCAGGTGGTGTGAGTGCTGCCCCTGCTCTAGGGCAATGGCCTGTTTACAGTATAAGGGAGGAAAAGAAGCTCATCCTCCCCACTTTTTTTGCCACCATTGCTTTTGCTGTCCTCTGCCTCCTTGAACTGTTGCCCCTGTGCCACATGACCCTGCCTTGGAGCCAGCTGATTATGGGCTGAAACCTCCACAGACTGTGAGCTAAATAAACTTTTCATCCTTTACTTTTGGCTTTAAGGTATTTTGTCTCAGCAAAGAAAGAAAAATAATTAAGAAACTACTCCACCACCAAACTGTCTGGTCTACTGCACCCTATTCAATCCTCAACTCCAAGAACAAATTTAAACTACATTAAATTTAAACTGCTTTAAATTTAAACTCCTATATATTCATGTCCCCATAACAGAAACCTTATTTTGCTAGTTTGTTTTCCCCAAAATCTTTATACCTCATATTGTATAACTAATTGCTTATATTTCCACATTGCCCACCAAAATGTGGGCTACCTTAAAGCAGAACTTCGTTTTTTCTCCTTGTTCTAGTGAACTTAAGCTACTCAATAACTATTTGTTAACTGAAAGAATAAAGATAAAGATGAGCAAAAGACCACAAAATGCATCAATTTGCAGTAGAATCATCCAGGATGATAACTGGATGATTGTATCTTTATTTAGAATTTTCAATTTTTAATTTATATCTTTTAAAGGAAGAGTATTATTCCCTTGTGGGTAGTGTTTTGCAGGAACCAGGCTGGAAAAACCATACAACTTTACATGCTTTTCCTTGGCTTGGGAGCCAATGATTCTTGAATGTTGAAAGTTCACATATTTCTGAAATGAACTTCGAAAAAGCTCTGTAAGGGCAGTGACTATGTAAGGTTTGTTCACTTTTACAAAATGACCCTCTAGCACAATACTGGGTGTATTCAAAATGTGTGTTCAATTCAAGAAGAAAGGAAGAAACTTAATGATGCTCCTTCATTTTAAGTACCCCAAGGAAACTACTACAGTGTCTTTGAATTACTATTATCACTGATCCAAAAGAGTTTTCATGAGTTGTATATTACATTAACACATTTAATTTTCTATATGATGACTTTTCTTTTCTCCCATCACACTGCTGTACACTAGTTTTATCCAAGTCTTAGTTCTATGGGAAGTTATTTATCTTCTCCGTGTCTTAGTACCCTTTTATGTAAATGAGGAGAATTTGTTTACATTAAATGTTGGACTAGATATAATTAGTTATTTTCCTATTTTTTTCTTGCTCATTTTTAAGCCAGGTAAGAAAGTTCCAGATAAAATGACAAAATCACTTCTAGAAATATTTTATTTTTCTTCATTTAACCAAAGTCCAAGGGAAAACTATTTTCCTCAATGAAGTGTCTGATATTTGATAGAACACAACTTTATCAGTTCATAATTTTCAATGCATATCCCCTAACCATTCACTTTCATTTTTGTTTGTTAATAATGCATTGAAATATACACAAATATGCTCTAAAAGTGGAACAGACACTGAAAAATGAATGGAACAACAAACACATCCAGAGTCCCTTAAATTTTCCTCTAATGACTGAGAGGCAGAGTATTTATATTTAAGAATTAATATGAAGACATAGTAAAACAACAAAATATGAGGAGAACTAGGCAGAGAAAGGGAGAATAATTCACTGTAGATGGACTATAATGCACCAGGTGCCACTAGAAGAAAGTCATCATGTAGCCCAGCAAATCCTAAGCAGGTACCAAGGAAACATTATGGACCTTATCCCAGCGAATAGTTCTGCATTACCTACACTGCTGAGCACCCTATCTCACAGAAAGACTCGATTTTCAATCCCCACTTTTCCTTTGCCTGACTGTTGACTTTAACTTGGGCTTTCAGTGACCTTTTATTTGTTCGCATCTTTCAGGATAACATCCTCACTCAGGTTCTCCTCTTAGTTTACATGTTCCATAGGTAATTTCATCTACTCCTATAATACCAGCAATCTTACAAATACCAGCACTTTGCAAATGTGTGAATCCAGAATTTGTGTCATGAATTCCATATCCAAAGGTAGTACTCCTAAATGGCTATCCTCATGTCAAGGAATCCCGGCCTCTCAAACTCAGTGTCTAGTACTGAGGCATTCTTTGCCTTTAAAAATCTACTCAAATTTGATTCTCCAAATCATATTTTTATAATATTCTTTGATTCTCATTACATTCAACATTGAGTTGATCTATTTTTGAATAAGTCTTATAGATTTAAATTATTTTTCATTCTATTCCCTTGTTACATTTTCTCCCCACTTATCTTTCTTGCATTTATTTCTATAGTTTCTTATCTCCTTGCATGAATTTGTACTACCCAAATGCTGTACTCAAACTATCCAGAGCAACCATACATGTCTTGTACAACAGACACCATTTTGTTGCTGTAATTTCTTTACTGCCACCTTTAACATAAAACTCAAATTCTGAAATATGTAACACAGTTGGCTTACCCACCTAGCTTTGTTAATGGTAAGACCTAGGAAACTACATTACTTGCTTTCCTTGAATGAGACTTACTTTTACACCTTTGTTTACCAGTTTTCATGTTTTGCTTCAATTGTTTTTCAAAATTTAGTTCTGATATTACCTGAGAGACACTTCCTTTAATGTTTTCTCCCTTCTCCTTCTGTCCCTTTCCACCATAAGTTCTTTTCCACATTTTTATTTTTTTATTTTTTTATTTTTTTGTTTGTTTGTTTGTTTTTTCCGGTACCGGGAATCAAACTCACAACCTTGCGCTTGCCAGGCAGAAGGGCTGTGCCACTAAGCTAAATCCCCAGCCCTCCACATTTTTAAAGCCAAGTGTTCTCATAAACTTAACCATGTGTTTATACACCCATCTATGTCCTGTGAATAAATTTAATACTAATAATCACATTACTAAAATTTCAAAAAATATTCACACTTATTGTGTCAGGAAATAGTCTAAGTTTCTTATGCATATTAACTGATTATTTAGTCTTTACAGAATCTGTGTGCAGTATTATTATTCTTTATTTTACAGCAATAAATCCATAAACACAGAGAAGTAAGTTCCCTAAGGTTTAATAGAGCAAGGACTCAAATTCAAAGAGTTTGATTCCAAAACCTGTATTATTAGCCATGCCTCACCGATTTGACATCAATCAGGTAGAATGTGGGTCCAGTAATGACAGCAGGCTCACTCCAGCTGATGTTGATGCTGAAAGGTGATGTTGCCACTACGTGCACATTTTCAGGAGGACCATCTGGAGCTGTGACAGGAGAGAAACAATTACTCAGCTACATTCTTTGGTACTTGGCACAGTACAATAATATGAAACACCAAGAAAAATCAATAGTCATAATGAATCAATTTTACATTACTTTGTAGATCACAACCTGCTAAAGGCATTGGCAAATCAAAAGAGCTAATACTTTAAAATTAGTGACTATGCACAAAGAATTTCCACATGAGAAATCAATTAAAACCAAATACATGAATTTTAAACTTCAAATAATATTTTGGAAAGAAAAATGACCTACCATTGCTAGGATAAATCATTTTGAAAAAGTATTTTATGTAAAAACAGATAACCTAGAAAAGTTGCTTTAAGAAAATTCTTGCAGAAACATGTCTGACTACTCAAACAGTGGTAAAGAAGTATCATTGAAAATCAAAAGTAATGTAAGGATTTATGGTTAAAATATATTTTCTTACAAGTGTAAATAGCGTTGGGTTATTTTTGTTTGTTTTGTTTTCACTGAGCAAATAGAATGGGAAGTAGACTGCCCAATTACTCTTATCTGTTATTAAAAAGTAAGTTTCAGATATATCCTGCATTCACTATGATTCAAAATAAATCAATTTGTCTTTTTTTCTGAGTTCTTGCTTTTTTGAGAGTGTAAAACAAGGGACACACAGTATTTCAAGAAATTGAACGTTGAAAGCCTTTAGGTGTTGTTATGGTTGAAACATTGGGTCAACTTGGGGAGTCTAGAGGTTTGGCTAAGTGACTCAGCAGGAAGCCAGGATACTTACTTTGTATACATCCTGAGCCTATGGAAGAGGAGGGCATGGAGATTATGTGAGAGCTACACGCCCCTTAGGTGGGGGTAGCCTGTTTACAAAGTAAGGCAGGGAAAAAGAAGCTGCTTGCCGCCATTCCTCCGGTTTGCTCCGGCTGCTTTGCCGTTCGGCTGCCATTCCCCCCTTTGCTCTTGTTGGTTTGCTACCTTCTGCCTCGGAGCCAGCCAAGTATGGACTGAAACCTCCACAAACTGTAAGTGAAATAAACCTTTCCTTCCTTCATTTTGGGTGTTGGGTATTTTGTCTCAGCAACGAGAGAAAAGTAACCAAGACAGGTGTACTTTCAAGTTTGTGAAGACACTAGACGTTAGAAGGGTTAAGAGTATGCCAAGATGGATTTAGTCACAGTTAATTGGCCATAGACATTAACCTAGGAATATTATTGCGCCAATCTCTATCCTGCCAGAGCCCAAGGTCAATTCTAGTGATATTCAATAGTGACAGACCGGTATTTTCTAACATTTATAATTTTCAAATGTACATAAGAAACGTTGCTGAACAAATACTATAACACAGATCCTGAAAATACATAACAGGAAGATAAAACATCCCTTTCCTTAAATATTTAGAATGTAGAGACAGCAACAAGTGGTATGATTGTAAAACAACAAAATTCTTGCAGCTCATTTTCCCCATCACAGCCATATTTAACAGTCTGTCAAAAATTATAAAGCCAGGGGCTGGGGATTTAGCTCAGCGGCAAAAGTGCCTGCCTGGCAAGCTCAAGTTTGTGAGTTCGGTTCCCGGTACCAGAGAAAAACCAAAAAAATGAATAAATAAATAAATAAAAATAAAATAAAAATTATGAAGCCAAAATAAGTGGAAGTGGCTATTTCAATGCTTAGAACATTATTGTTAATTGATGAGCTGTAGTATAATACAAGGCAGTGTAAAGGGGAAGACTAACTACAAATACAAACAATTTACCATGAAAAGGAAAAAAGGCAACATTTTGAGTGGATGGGCAGGGAATGAAGAAAAACTGCAGAAAAAAACCCCTGGGAGCTGTCATAGGCTTTAGAAGATGAAGATTTTAATAACCAGAAGAATGGAGTTGGGGCACTTCCATTCTGAGGAGGCCATAATAAAACCACAAACACATAGTCAACAGATCAACAGACAGAATAATTTTACTATACAATTGATTTCCTTGATAATCTTAATTTGTTGTATCATACATTCAAAAATACTACTTTGTAAAAGCATCCATAAACTTCAGCAGACTTCCAGAGAGCTACACTACAAAAGAGATTCAGAATTCCCACATTCAGGGAATAGAGATATCCTAGAGAAAGCAGTGCTCATGTAGGGATAAGCAGGAATGATCAGCAAACAGTCAAAGAGTAATTGGGGAATGAGGTTAGAGAGCCTTTGATTGTCATGTTAAAGATTTTGAAGTTCATTCCTTTTTTTTTTTGTACTGGGATCTCACTGTGCTGCTGAGCTATAGAGCTATATCACCAACACTCAGGTTCTGAGAAAGGAAATGTTTTTCCAATGTTAGGAAGAAAATTTAAGTCTCTGTAAAAAAAAAAAAAAAAAAAGGTAAGTAGTCTGATTTGTACTGAGTCCAGATAGGTATTTTCAAAATGCCAGATGTGAGTGAGACCCTAAATTACAAAAATGACAGCTGGTATATAAGAAGAGATGAAGCCCACATTTAGAAAGCACGGTAAAAGGATCTCGGGGGCTAACTAGATGTGGGTAGAAATCAAGGTCGAGGAAGTAGTAAAAGCTAATTCATGTATTAATACTGGGAAAATTCTCACAATTCACAGTGGCACATTCAAGAGCACAGAGTGCTTTTGGCGGAGTGAGACTATAGCAGGAAGTGAGAAGTTTGGGTTTCTATCTACAGAATCTGAGAAATTCAAGAGAGCTGGGATGCCTACCTGACACATGTTGAGTTGAACATAAAACTAAGAAAACAAAACTAGGATGGACGAGGAATTTTAAAAAGTTTTTTCCAGATAATTCCTTACTTAATGGAATAGTATGAAACGTCTGGTATATCTAGTTCACTTTACTCACAGGCTACAAAGACAGCCAGAAGATTTTAACACCACAGAAGTATTCAAGATGTTGTCATGGTTTCAAAGTATCCCTTTCAAAATTCAGATGTTAAAACCTACTGTTGTGGTATTAAGAGTTGGGGCCTCTGAGAACGATACCTCACAAGGGCTCCTCCTCTCATGAATGGGATTAAGGTCCTTAGAAAGGAGGTCTCACAAAGCATGTGGCTAGTTTGTCCTTCAACCTTCCACTGTGTGAGAATGTAGTATTCCTTCCTCCAAAGGGTACAACTCTCACCAGACAACCAAACCTGCTGGTGCCTTCACCTTGGACTTCCCAACCTCCGGAATGTTGGGTAAATTAATTTCTATTCTTTATAAATTACCCAATCTCTGATATTTTGTTATACTAGCAGAAAACAAGCTAAGACAGGGGTTAATAGTAGGGACAATCTTCATAAGTGAATGATTGATATTTAGAACATATTTCCCAGAGAGATAATGTTATGTGTAGAATTTAGACTCTCCATTTAACTCATAAAATATATTTAATAATAGCATTAATATATTCCATGAATAGCACTGAAATGCAACTACAGAACAATCTAGTTTACATAATAAATGAGAACATCACAAAGGTAATGAGGGACAGATTGCCTAAGGCCTTTCAAGGATACTGTTGAAATCTTTGTAACACTAACATTCATGGACAAAAAGATAAATACAATTATTTATTGTCATGAAGAATCTATGATATATTGCAGTGCTTAATATCTAACTCATATCCAAAAGAGGGGCCAAAATTAACTGACCAAAAGAAGAATGGTAATCTCCAGAATATTTTTGATTCATGTACATCTATACAGTACACAAACTCAGTATTGCTGAGATTACAATTTAAAAACACAATTCCTTCTACCAGGCTACCGAGGCTACCCTTATTTTTGTGCAGACACCATAAACAACTTGCTGAAGACTTTTTTGACTGACAAAGCTGATAAAATTTTTCTCTTACTATATATTGACAGTAGCTTGTGTTTGGAAATATTTTCAGGGGAAAGTGTCCACATTTTCTGAGCCTTTCAGGGTGAGTCTTTGGAGTGTCAGTGAGGATGGATCTAAAACAACACCCAAGGAAAGTTTTAGCCTACAAATATGTCATACACCAGCACTTAAAGCTTCAATTTCAACTTCTTGCCTTTCACTGTAAAATATCTACCTGTAATTATTCCTTTAATAATAGCAATCAAAGCCATCATCAGGGAATGTCTGCTACCCCAAGCAGAGCTAAAAGTGACATTCAAAGATCTCTCATGACACATTTAACCATCCGTACTACTAAATATTTCATGTTCCCAACAGTGATATTCATTCCAAAAACCAAGGTATTTAGCCTCAAGCTGTACTTTTAAATGTCATTTCTTGAACTTTTCTCAAAGTTGTTTTCCCTTCCTTCCTTCTTTTTTTTAAAGAAATAATAGCTTTAAACTGATTAAATTGCCTGTTTTGTTATCTAGTGTTCCCTGTATTGAGTACTTCTGTGAAAAAGTTTTCTTAGAATTATCACTGTGTTCTTGAAGCATAAAAACTCTTCAACGCAAACTAAAAAGTGAAAATGAATATATGTATAAAAGAACACATTATCATATATGTGTTACATTATGGATATAACCTATAGTTATATTATGTTATGTCCATATGTAAATATACATTGACACATATATGGATATAATATATAACTATACCTATATCATCTGTCTAAAGCAATGAAATATATTGGTTTATTAGATTTAATCATAGAAATTTAAAAGAATGATTCAGACCAAAATTTTCACCTACTATAAAACAGCATTTAATTATTTTAGTTGTGTTCAAACAGTGTATAATTATAAACATAGCATTTGCAACTTCTTTTTGATAACCTCTTCTGGAAATTTGTCATAATTCTTAAAATTCCAAATAAAATATACCCAGTATTATCTTTTTTATCAGAGTGTATAGTGATCTGTTACTAGTCATAGAGGGGGAATACAAAATTATAGTTATCAATGTAATATACAAAACCAAAAGAGGCCGATAGTAGTAAGGTTTTGGGGCACAGAAAATATGCCAGTTTGAAAGCATAGCAACTTAAAAGCATCTTTGGGAGATTTTGTTTGTCTCCCCATAAACTGTCACATTCTGATTTAGGATTGTTTGTGAAATGAATCTAGTCAGTAATGGGCCAAGGTATCACTATACCCTTTCTCTTATAAATCACAGCAATTTACTCAGTGGGAATGATCTATTCTTATTCTCTCATTTCCCATAATCCAATCACTTCCTCTCATAAGCACTTTTCCCTGGTTTTCACAATAATGCATTTTCTGTAACTAACAACCATCATTTCCTGATTATCATGCTTCTATCCTTGCACAGGAATGTGGGTCTTATGTGGGTCAGGGTCATCTTTCCCATCCATCTGTGTCTTGATGCTAAGTGTGTTAGCTGAAAGGTGAGTCTGGATAGACCATCATTTTGCCTCGTACATATAAAAGCTTGAATGCCCCAAGTCTATGCCACTGTGATTAAGAACCAAAAGTTTTAGTGTGTCTAATACTATACTTTCAGAATAAGCACATTCAGACTTAGTAATTTTGCCTTCTCCAAAGCTTTGGAAATCTAATTTAGTAGTTGAAAACATTACAAGAGATACTCTACAGTTTTTAGTGCATCATTCTTTGCTGAATTTTCTAAAAGAATAAGCATAAAATAAACAAGAAATCTGAAAGCAACTCATAAGGCAGGAGATCCTGAGCTGTGCATACATGTGACTAAACTGTACATTTATTTGAATTTAAATAAAGTTTATTTAAAAGACCTACTATACGGGATATTTTAATTTCAGGATCTGATACAATGACCACCAGATTCCTACCAACTGTCACCACTAAGTAAAGGGCTCTGTCTTTTCTCAACAATACAAGTAATAACAAGTTCTAGGAGAGTGAGTTGTGTTTGATTCAGCACACCTGCAAGAAACAGCTTTGAGGTGGAGACTTGTCTAGACACTAGAGGAAATCTAATTGGCTAGGTGGAGTCCCTGTGACATAAATTATTCAGGGCTCTGAGGACCCTGGGAAAACTTAGCAATTAGGTTCCTCATAGTTCCTGTCCAGTGGTTACAGCACTCTAATATTGGCTGTAATTTCCTACAGCTGCATGTTTCCCTAGAGCCCAGTGATTTCACCGGCTAGTATCAAATGCCATTGTTGGTGTATGACAATTTTCCTACCATTTTACAGGACTTTAATTTTGTTTTACTGTTAGATTTCCCAAAGCAAGGTAGAACCATGAAGGGCAAATTCTGCAAACTAAGAATTTATCAGATTAGAGCATTTATTGATACTGAAAATGATGAATGGATGTTCATAGAATTAAGCTTCATGGTATGGTCATCTAATATGATGCTTAGGCTTCATGGAATTAGGCTTGATGGTATGGTCATTTAAAAATATTTTTCATATTCTTCATAGAATTAGGCTTTATGGTATGGTCATCTAATGTAAATGAGTTGTTATCTGAATAATTTCAGACTGGCTTGTTGAAAAAAATATAAAACACCTTAAAAATTCTCACTCCCAATTCCAGCTATACCAGATAAGAAGGAAAATATTATATTAGTGCTGTTGATTTAGATCAGACAGTATGTATTTTCCTATAATTAGCACCGTGTTTATGAAACACCTCTACAATAATTGTTCTCAAAGTGTTGTCTGCAGGCCAGAAACATTGACATCACTGGTGAAGTCACAGAAAATTTTGAAGTCTCATCTCAGAGTTACTTGATTATAGCCCAGGTATGGAACACAACAATGAACATTCCCTCCGGGTGAATCTAATCCCTACAGTACAAGTTTAAGAACAACTGCTCTCCAATATTAGCTTGCCCTTTGAAAAAATAGTAACACTGCTTTTCAGATTAGATGACCAATGATTACAACCCTTAGCAACTAGGATGGAAAGGGAATTAAATGACTGCCTCTGTGAAGGCTGGAGAAGTAACTGTTGAGGAAATTTAGGAGCAGGTATTCTCCGTGAAGATGTGGGTATCTAGGCACAGTACTCCTCAGACTGATCTACTTCTACCTATCATTCTACTTTAATTCTGGACATGCAGTATTAGGAAGCAGGATTTTTCCTACCATCACCGCCTTTCATCCACAAAGTTCCTAGAATAACAAATCATCATGCTCCATATGAACTTAAAAATATTCCTTATGTATTGAAAACATATTCTAATAAAAATATTTTTAAAAGAACCCAGGAAAATGTCAGCAGTTTCATACTATCTTGAAGCTATGCACGGGAATGACATAGAATAATTCAGGTAAGGTCTTTACTATAATGTATTAGAGCTAAGATATGGTCTGGTAATTTGGGCCCCTCCTTGCATGCCTTGCGTAGCCCCCGAGGAAAAGAAAGGTGATGGCAAGGACAGGCTGACTGGGGTTTTGATTTTCAAGGCTGATTTTTTCAAGCTAGGTCTGATTTTCAGGGAAACACAGCCTGCATAGCATAGAGTTCTCAGGTATAGTAATCATAGGAACTTCTTTCGAATTTGATATTTTTCCACAGTTAGATGAAAATTCTCCCAACCTCCCTTGCAGAATAGAAAGAACAAGTTTTTGTTGACCCAGGGCCTGTTGATGCTGAGGCAGAACTGAGCTGAGGTTAAAAGCCAAAGGTCATAATGCGTTAATCCCACCTCACACTTCCTTCTGAACCAGAGGAAGAGGATCATCAGGAGAATAAATGTAAATTCACATCTACATGAGATCTGAAGAGGTGACAAAGGGAGTTAATGCACTTAAAATTTAAAGAGAAAAAGGAGCTGATCTGTAAACTGTGACAATATTTTCTTCTTTATGCAAACCAGGCTTAAAAACTTGATGATTTGAGAAGCATATAGGGATAATCTACATATTTTCTTTTGATTTTTAGTTATGGTGTTAAAAAACATTCTATTTGCTTCTGTTAGCGATTTCAAAAATATACTTAACTGTATTAAATTCTAGAAAATGTTTCCAATAATCTGACAAAAGCTTTTGTCATTAATTAGTTGAATAAGTTATTAAATAATTTTAGATGCTTATGGATGCTTTAAATTATCTTATCAAGTCTCTTCTATTTGTAATCATAGGTAGTACTCCAAATTTAAACATTATTTTTTCACTTCTTTTTTCATGGATCATCAACCTATTACAATTCTGCCTCAATGCTCAAATGTATTACCAGTTCACTATATATATAATATATATAATATATGTATATATACATATATTCCATTCTGAAAGAGGCATTTACTAATCTCCTTCACTGGGTGAAATCTTCCTAAGTTTATTAGATGCATACTTCTTTCCTATGTGAAATAATTTATTTCCTATGTTAATAAAAGATATGCTCACAAAATAGTCAATAACATAAAATGGGCTGGTTTTGTGAAATAAAGTAACATTTCAAATATGGGCAACAGATGACCAGAAGAATTTTAATTTTGGCAATAACAACGCAAGTATTTGAAAAACAAGCTTTAGATTAAAATACTTGAAGAAAATTAGTATGAACTATTTTGAGATATGAAGAATTTTGATGTCAAAATACTTTTTCATTAAAGTTAAATATCTTCCTTCCATATTTATAGAGCCATTTTTAACCTTTGCAACCTTTTTTTCTCAATTTTTACTTTTATAAGTACCTATTTGTAGTACATAATGACCACATTCTTCAGGGGTCAGTGGTGCTTGTACAGAACACATTTTGATTCTTTTTAACTCCTCCCACCAAACTTTTGGTACTCTTCCCATCTGCAAAATATCAATCCCCCTACTTCATATTATCTATCTTTTATGTTTCTCTTTATTCATGTTTTGGGTTCCTTATATAAGAGTAATCATGTTATAGTTAGGCTTTTATGTATGATTTATTTCACTTAAATAATAAGCACAGTTGGAGGGTGAAACATGCATAACATATGATTTCCTGGTCATTTCTGTTTTTAAGGAACTCACTGTCCCACTAAAAATAGAGATAACTAATTATGATGTAGTATACTCAATATTTTTAGAAGCAAGTTTTAGAAAGTAGAAGTGGAAAGAGTGATTTTTTTGGAGACTTTTCAAAAGAGATATAAAACAAAAAGAAAATGTAGCTGATCTCTGAAAAAAAAAGGATGGAAAGCACAGCAAGAAGGAATTGCTAAGAATCAGGAGCACAAAAGAGAAGGAGCCATGCTCGTGTGAGGACCACAATCAAACCACGAACAAACCAAATCAAAATGACCTTCAGTAGCTTACTGTAAGATCAGAGTTTTACGTGTGGTAAACAGCATTACCAAAGATTTCTAACAGAGGAAAGACACACTCGGAAGAAAGTATTTTTAAAAATTTTTTTTCTTATGAAATGTATCTGAAAGCTGAGTTCATATGAATGGTAGAAAATACAGAGATCATTTAGATTTTGTGTAATACTTTAGGAGGTGAATATCAGGGGTCTAGATTTAAGAGGTACTTAAAAAGAAAGAAAATACTAGAGATGTTTACAAGGTAAATTCAGTAAGACTCAAGAATTGAACTGTGAGACATGAGGGTGGCTGAAAAGAATTAAAAAGTGTTGATAAGTTGTCAGTTTGAAGAACTAGAAGAGTGGAGCCACACAGTACAGCAGGGAACCAGTGAGGGTGGTGGTTGACAGAGGGCAGAAGCAGTATGGAGTCTGAGATGTCTGTGGAAATCTGAGTAGCCATTCCCTGTCTCTCCCTGCCTCTGTCTCTCTCTCTGTCTCTCTCCATCTGTCTCTCTCTGTTTCTCTCTCTCTCTCTCTGTCTCTCTGTCTCTCTCTCTCTCTCTCTCTCTCTCTCTCTCTTTCTCCCCTAGAGGATACAGAAAATATCTCAAATTACACACTTGAGAGTTTTTGATGCTTAATTTAGAAGATATTCAACAGCATCTAACTAATTTCATGTAAGGACAACCACATGTGTAGAAAAAATTATATTTATTTTCCTCTAGTGACCACAGAACACTGACCATTCAAAAAATACACTGCCACCTATTGGGTGTCTATGTCTTCTATGATATTTCCTATTTACTTATGGCTGACAGTACTTTTTATCATTATATATTAATGATAAGTTCATCTTTAAAGAAAAAATAATCTCTGTCTCTGTTACTATGATGTTAATCACATTATAAATTTATTACAGTTTAGGATAAACTGGCAAAAATAATTGAATATGTAGTAATGTATTAAATTTCTTATTTTTAATAATGCTATGATGTACTCTGCCCTCTGTTTGGCTTTTCTTCTTTTCAGATTATAAAGTTACATTCCTTAGAAACTTCTTTGATGAGGCATGTTTTGTTGAATTTTTTTAACCCAACAGATGTTTGGGTAGTTAAAATTCCTCATGTGTATGGTATCCTGTGGTTTTCACAACCTAAGTGTTACCCCAGGAATTTTCCTCTCTTGCTGTCTTCCAGTCTTGGTGGTCTATAGGAGATACACATTACAAGAGTCCCATTTCATTCCATACTAATTTCACACCCGTACTCCTTTCAAGTTGGATACTTCCTCAGCATTGTGTCTCCTGTGCACCATACACACATTTAACACTCTTCTATTTCACATTCCTGCACACACAACTCAAACTGAATACATGAGTCATTGCAAAAAGAAGGCTAAAATAATCTGCAAAATGTAACGTTTCCAGTTAAATATTCTTGCCTTTTGTAATGTTTGTCCTTTGTGTCTATATGTACATGGCATGTAGAGTTGTGGTTCTCATAGAGGTGACTTAAGGAGAAAGACAATTAGGTTTCACTTATCTCAACCAGAGTACATTGGAAAAGGAAATGTTAGCTTCACTTAGCTCAGTATGTTACCTGCATTCACTCTGTTTCACTGCTGTAGATTCAAAATCAGAGAGCAACCCAATTTAATTCTCAGCCTGTGTTCTGACTTTGCTTCCTGAATCTTCAATTTTGTTGTTCTTCTTTATGAATTTCAAGAGAGTTACTAAAGACATGTTTGACTGTGCCATGAGTCACTTTAGAACTTTTCATAATATTTATAATTCATAGTGGGTGGTCTTTTATTTGTTACATTTTGAACAATTTAATTTCAAACTAATAATCACACACTAACTCTTTGTCAAGCAGCTCCAAGATTTAATAAGACACTATATTAGTATTGATGCCATTAGAACAAAATGCACACTTCTCTGAGATAGTGATTTTCTTTGTTGATTAGTCTTTTCTCTAACATAGAAAAATATTATTATAGGACATATGAAATACAGTATACTTGAGTCAATGATAGATAATATGAAACTTACTAATCTTAATCCAGATAACTTTTGGCTTGCAAAAATGTCCATATATTTATCTTTGGTGTGCAGAATCAATATCAATACCTTTATTACTTTGTGACTACTGAAAATATTAGTATTCTTTAAGATTGTTGTTGGTTGTATGTTCTAATTCCTTTTATTTTTATACTGTGTGTTGTTTTAGTACATGTACTATGTCATATCAATATATGTAGTAATTTTTTATCTTTTATATCTCAGATAATCTTTCCTTGGCTTTATATACTGCCTGAAATTATTCTGTTACTGTGCAATTATGCAATTCAGAAGTTAAAAATATGTATCCATTGGAAGGATGTCTTAGTTTTAGACCCATAAAACATAGCTTAAACAATTAAAAGAATTTATTAACCTCACATAAGACTGACTACTCATTTGGAAAGTTTAAATTTTTAGGAAATCATATATTTCACAATGTTGAAATATGTATTTTTTCACTCACTTTTCTCTCCAATCACAGTGGTGGAAAGTCAATTTTCAAGCAACTAAAACCCTCAGCTTTAACCATCTTCCAATCTCTAAGCATCTGTTTCTGTTTTCTAGGTACTTAGATTAGAATAGTTATTTCCTCTCAACACCAACAAGTTCAAAATAACCATACTTGCTTTCTATGTGTCCCCTGCAAATAAAACATGGTCATAGGTAGAAATGCATTAGAAAGTAGAAAGAGTTGGGTGAAAGGGATGACATTCAAGTGGCAAGACTTTGAATATCAGATTATTTAAACATCTAACTTTCCAGTCTTATTACCACCTTCTGATTTAATAGCATTGTTGTTGTTTTATGCTGATTAAAATCTTACTAGTGTTAAGTGTGCCTTTAAAAGTTGATACATTGGAAAGTCCTGATACAGTGTAGTAGGTAGAAGCAGGTTCTCCTACATGAGATGCTCATAAGGAGCAGGATGGAGCCCTTCATGGCAGAAGACACACAGGCAAACACATATTTCAACTAAATTGTCCACAGCCGTGATATGATATATTTGGGTTGAACAATTAATATTTTTTTAGTTTTTATTTATTTATTTTGTACTGGGAATCAAACTTAGGACCTTGCACTTGCCAGGCAGGCACTGTGCCACTGAGCTATATCCCCAAGCCTTTTTTAGCTTTTAAAAATTGGATTCAAGCAAGAAATTGTTTTAACATAAAACATGTAAACTTCCTGTTTCTGTGAAATATCATGAATTGTGTATAGAAAAATTATCAACTGGAGCTAAGTGGCAACTGCCCCTGTAGACATCACATTCTCTGTTAAGTTGTTGTGGGTTCCATTGCTCCCAATCACCTTACACCGGTCAACTTCTTTCATAATGGTACCTGTCTCACTTTTTCAAGTAACTTCTAGTTCCTGGGCTTTAAAATTTATTCTTTCCATCAGATGTCTCAGTTTTCTATCAAATCTGCACTTGTGATTTTACTTATGCTTATCAGCTGAAGCAACTGAAGTGCTTAGATTTACCCATATGCTAATCTTTATGCACCTATGTATTGCTATTCTAATTTAGCTAAGAGTGGTTATTTCTTCTCAAAGCTCAGGTTCAAAATAATTATTCTTATTGACCATCTCCAAACTTGTTTTGGTCTTTTGCATACTTCTCTTTTCTTTGTCATGACACCATTATCCTCACCATCATATACACTGGAAAATAATTCCTCCTCCTTTACTCGCTGTACTTTACTTAACCAAGATTGATTCATTCAGGAAATGTTTCTAGAGTGCATACTGATGTCATGCGCTATTCCAGACTTCAAGGAAATAGTGATAATTAAGGTGTTCTCTAAAACCAAACAACTAAAAAGATCAGGGATTTATGGACATTCCTTACAGTCCAATTATGTTACAGAAAATTAATGCATGGCTAATTTAAATTGAGTGGTCAGTGAAGTTTATTCTAATCAGGGATCACTTAAGTAAAAAACAATAGAGAGATCTTCTTTGGCTTATGTGAAGGGAAATATGGAAAAAAATTTAGCCTAACAGAACAGGCCAAGGCCCACATTGTAGGATTTTCTGATATTGAAGCAGCAAAAGAATTCTAGTGTGTGTGGAATGTGATGGTAAGGTGGAAAGTAGTTACTGATGAGGTTAAAGTATTAGGAAAGAACTAGATCATGTAGGGATTTGTTAATCATGTTAAGAAGTCTGAATCTCATTCTAAAAGCCATGGAAATTCATTCAGTAACTTTAAGCAAGAATGTAATATCTGCTTTAGGCTTTAAAAGATCAGCCTGACAGCTGAAGAGGCCAGTCAAGTTACTGCAGAGGAGGCAGTCACAAAAGGCTCGACAAGTGCAAATGGAGGAACCGGGTGAGATGATCTATGTGAAATGAATCAGTGGCCAAACTGAGGAACAAGGGAACACTGTCTGGATTTTCATTTTCTGCAAAGAGACGAATAATGGCATACTTTACTAAAATAGGAAAGACAGGAAGATGATAAGGTTTGGGGTTCAGACCAGAGTAGTTCTGAGGGTTTTATTTGGTGCACATGCTCAGTGATATAATTGGTAAGATAAATATACCAGTCAGCAGTTCTGTGGAGTTTACAGGACTGGAAACAGATTTGGAGATTTAAATCCATAGGGTAGAAGAAGGACACTCATGATCTCCTGGGGCTGTGTGTCGGTAAAGAAGAGAAAGTTCAGGTATAGATCGCATGGGTATATTGAATAGGTCTGAATTTAAAGTCTAAGAAAGAAACAGAAGAACATGAGAAGTCAGCAAAACAGACTAAGAAAGAACTATTTGGAAGGTCAGTTCTTAACAGACACAAAGTCAAAGTGCTAAAAAAGAGAAGTTGGTTGACTAATATGTTGACAGCTCGTTACTAGGATTCCACCTCCAATGCTGAATTACATGAACAAACATTTATTAGATTTTTTATTACAAACATGATTCCAGGCATTCTGGGAAATTTTAACAAAAGGCACACTTAGGAGCCTATACAATGTTCTTGAGCAAAGTCTACTTAACTCTCTGTAAGGGCCTAACACAGTAACCACTTGCCACTGAAAACCTAATTGAAAATGTACGCACACATGGCTGTGTGTGTATGTGCAATCCCATGCAGATGTGCACGTGTGTGTGCATGTGTATATGGAATATATGTCTGTGTTTGTCTATTTCTCTATTAATAGGTACCAAAATGTTTAAGCAAGTGTGATTTGGATTTGCAAAAAATCAATGAGTAACAGCCTTGGTCAGGGGAAGATACTGGTAACAGAAGCCCCACATCTGGAGGACTTATAAGAGATGGCGTCAGAATGGGTAAACTTAAAGACTACAATTTGCTCTGGAGTGCTGGAGGTGGGCTAGAAATGGCATTTCAGAAAATGCAGCCATTTCTTAGCGCCCAAAGTTGCAGAATTTCACAGGCAATTGATTTACATTGCATGGAAATCATTAAAATTCTATACAGATCAAGTTCACGATGAGGAACAGAAATTTATTTAAGTATGGTTAGTGATGGTGTCTAAGTGAACAGGGTGACCAGTTAATTTTAAAATATAAAAGTAAAGTTTCAAGAGGAACCTTTACCTATAGTTTGAATGATTTCTATGGAAAAACATTTAGAATCTTTTCCTGATTGTAAATTTCTTGAAAGATATGTAGAAGGCTGGATAATTGTGAGAGATTATTTATGTTTCTTTATATTATTTTCTTCCCTTATCTTGAGCTGAGAGTTAGATAGTTGGTGTTTCTTTGCCTAAAAATTTTGTTGACACAAAAAAAACAAAAATTGGAGAAATGACTTCATCAGAAAAATGGAGAGAAAGAGAAAGGAAAGGGCGAGAGAGGGAACAGAGGAGAGAGTGAGATGGAGGGGAAAAAGGGAAGGGGAAAGAGAGAGAGAAAAGCAAGGGTAGGGAGGAGGCAGAGGGAGAAGGAGTGGGAAAGAGAGAGAAAACTAATGTCATTAAAAGGCTACAAAAGCCAGCTTAAAAGCAGCAGAGCCTCAGAATGTGAAGAGAAAATTTAGGCATTGATCAAGAAAGAGCCCCTTTCATAGTAATCAGTATGGCCTAATGGTATGTCACAAAAGAACCTTTCCACATGCTTTGCTGCAATATAAGACCCTAGGTCACTAGATGTGGTGGCATAAACCTGTAATCCCAGCACTTGGGAGCTTGAGGCAGGGGATCACCATGGGTTCAAGGCCAGCCTCAGCTACACAGTGAGTTCAAAGACAGCCTAAACCACATAGAACTTGCCTTAAGTAAATAAATAAATAAATACATAACCCTATCCTTGGTACAACTTTGGTAATTTAAGAAAAACCCTAATAATCACCAAAATTTAATTATACATTGGGTTTCAATTAAATATAAATATGTTATTATATAAATTAACCTGTATACTATCTTGTTTTTATGTTCAATAATTATATATCCAATTGGGTTAAATAGAAATCATGATTATAAAGATACAGACCATATTAGAAATCAGTACATATATGCCAGAACAATACTTACGGCCAGGCAGAGTTTGCGTAGAAATCCAGTCGGAAGCATTTCCATAGCCAGCATTGGTGCTGGCAGCCACTTGAAATCGATACCATCTAAATTTCTTCAATCCATATACTGTCTCTTCAGTTAGGTCAGGTTCATAGAGGTATTGAATTTTTTGATATTCAATACAGTCTTCAGATTCCCATTCTCCACATTTCTGAGCACGAAGCTGAGTTGTTATCTTGTAATTTTGGAAGTATCCCAGGATAATGTCCGGTCTTACCCATGTCAGTGTTGCACTGGTTGACTGGACGTTAGAGAGTGCAATATTTGTGGGAACACTGGGAACTAAAAGTTCAAGGAGAAAGAAAATGAATTACCAAACATTTTACAAACAAAAAAAAAGGAGTGATGTTTAAAGATATTCTATTATGTAGCACCTAGTAGAGCTGTTAAATTACGATACTCCTTAGATTAGTATCCCCATAGTTAATGAGCAGAACCTTACAGTGATGTTTTAGAGGCCACTATTTCAAATGGGGAGAGGACAAAGCTTTTGTGATTGTTTTGACTTAATTTTACTCCTAATATTCATACATAGCTTATATAAACATAATTTGAATTTATGTAGAAGGAAATAATTTACTTATAGATAAAACTCCATGCTCATATGATCTTAAGTATTTCCCTCAGTATATTCTGAATTTTAGTATTAAATTCCCAAGAATCCCACACACTGATACTAATATACAGATGGAGATATCATTGTCATCTAGAATCACATGGTCCTACTTGGAGTCACACCACACCTGTCTGCTGCTAAGTGAATATCATGGCTCAGCATCTGGGTCTGGTGTTGAGGATTCAAGATACAATGAAGCTCATATCCTTTCCTCAAGGTTTTATTGCAAAAATAATACAAGCATCTTCTGGCTAGAAATATGAAAGATCAGTGGTCTGGAAACATTTCTAAACAATGTTTTTCCAATTATATTTTCAAAAGTCTATGCAAAGAAGACTGAGATGAAAAGAATAAGAACAATGACTTATATGAAAACTATAGCTACATAATACTTGAAAAGTACATACGAAATGTTCACTTTTTGGGGGTACCAGGAATCAAACTCATGACCTCGGGCAGGCGCTGGGCCAATGAGCTATATCCCTGGCCCCAATATCTACATTTAAAGAAAATTAATACATATTTAGGAAACTCTCATTCCTAGATGTCATATTAGTTCAATGTTAAATAAATATCTAGTGAGCACCTAATTGTGCAGGTATTATTGTAGGTGCTGGAAATATAATGAACAAAATGAGATGAAAATCTTTGCCCTTATGAAATATAAATTATGGAGGGCTTTTTACAATAAAAATATAAATAGGTATTACATATAGTATTTTGGATGATGATCAGTGTTGCAGAGAATAATAAGTAAGAAATCAGAAGAGAGAGTTTCGGGATAATAATATTTTAAATTCAGTTGTGGGAGAAGGCCTTACTGATTAGGCAATCCTGATGAAAGCAGGGGAGATAGCCATATAAATATTTCAAGAAAGCAAATTCACCGCAGAAGAAATATGAGTAAAGGATCTAAGGTAGAGGCATGGCTGGTATTTCTAAGGAAAAGCAAGGAGATCAGAATTACTAGTAGGAAATGAATTCTGAGAACAGGCACCGGAGGCCAGGTCGTTACCTTCTAACCAGCTCCTGTTATAGCCTTCATGTGAGCAATGAGTGACAGCTTCCTACACGTTTTCACAGAATCACTCCAGCTACTCGCTTGGGAACACACGCAAGGTGCCGAGGGTGGAAACAAGGAGACTGATTACTAGGTACTACAGAGATCATGGAAATGCGGTGCCTTGCACTAAGATGGCAGCACCAGAAGAGAAACGTAATGCTCCTAAACGCATCCTGAAGAAGAAGTCACAGTATTTGCTGTTGTGTGACGTGTTCAGTATGAGAGAATGAGGAGACTACAGGAAGCTCTAGGGCCAGGGCACTGAGTAGATAGAAAGAAGTGACCAATAACCAAGAAGAGGATGACTGAGGAAGAAGTGAGTTTGGGGAAGAAATATCAAGCATTTACTTTGAGAACATTAATTCTGAGACACCTCTCAGATACCGAAGTGAGTGTCCAACACTAGGCAGGTGAGCAACAGGGTCTAGACTTGAGTTAAAAACTTCAATTTCCTCTTAAATTTTTACTAAATTATTTACACACCTGTGACATATATTTTCTCAAAAAGGGACAAGAAGAGGTCTAAATTAATAGAACAATTACTGTATTACTTAAAGCCATAGACTCAGCTTTGCTTACTCAGTTTTTGATTAATATTTATCATTAATTCTTCCTGCATATAATTAGTCATTATCTTAAAAGTTATAAACAAAAACTACTTATAGTATGTACAGCACGCTATTTTATTTTTACTTACCATGAAGAATAGCAATTACAGAAAATATTATTTTTAGGAACAATTTACATTTACAGAGCAAGCAGTTTTAGAACTGGCTACAAGTAGGAATTATGGAATTTAATCAACTCTCTCAGTCATTAAATTTAAGTGTGTGTCACCTGAACATAATGCACAGTTTTCAAACATTCTACATGAAGAAAGAGAAGTATAACTGACTGTAGTGGATTGACCACTGGTGGTCAACTTATAATCCCCAGCTGAACTGAGTAAGCGTGGTGCCAGGTGTGGGAGGCCCACCTGAGGATTGTTGCCAGCAGTATAAGAGGCAGAACTAGAAAAGAAGTGAAGCTGTTGGGAGCAGAGGGAAGGTTGTTGGGACCTGGTAGGAGCTGTAAGGAGCTGTTGGTTGTTTTGGAGGAGCTCGTCATGTTGGCTTTCCTGATGAACTTGGCTGTTTTCATCCTCCAAGGAACTTGGGACCTTGTTGGTGCTGAGAATGGCTTTGGTTCGCTTTGGGGGAGCTCTGGTCCTCACTCTGAGCATCACTTCCTGGCTCTGGAGAGGAAGTTGGTGCACTGCCAGTCTCCTGGAGAAACTTGCAGCATTGATTTCCTGGTGGGAACTCAGCTATCTTCACCATCGGAAGAGCTCAGGACCTCACTGTTGCCGAGGATGACTGTGGTACTTTTCGGGTGAGCTTTGGTTCTTATTGTGAGCGTAGCTTACTGGCTCCAGTGTAGGTCTTTCAGCCTGCTAGCACAGATCCTTCTAGATTCCACTATTGACCTTTGGTCCTTCCCAGTGCAGATCTGTGAAACAGACCTGCATGAGATATTGTCGTGGGCTCTGGGCCTCCAGTTGGATTTGTGGGAGGCATTGTTATGGGCTCTAGGTTTTCAGCTGGACTCATGCAGGACATTATCACAGGATCCAGGCCCTCAGCTGGATTCTTGGTCTATAGTGCATGGACAGATTTCCTCCACTCTCTTATATATGATTCTTTGGGTGACTATTATAAATAATCTTATAAAATATGTGTACTGTATTATACTGTTAACCTTGCAATATTCCCCAAACCAACACACTGACTTCAAGGTTCAGGAGTTTTTAGAGAAGATGACATGTAAAACAAGATTACACTAAGTATAAAGATGGAAATTCTACAAGAGTGGGAGATATTAGCTGAATTCAAATTTGACTGTAGCTTATCGATCTTGTTGACAATAACAGACATAAAGGCTGCATAAGAGCTTGCATACTTTCTAGGTCAAGGGGGCTTACAGAGTGTTAGCAAGACAATGGATTGAGTGCCAGAAGGAGATGTTCAGAATTGCATTTTTGTAAGTGCAGCCTGGTAATTGTACTATAGAAAAAGGGAAGAAATGCACAGGCCATTTGGTTTGCTCAGAAAAGAAGAAATAAGATGATCACAGTAGAAAAGAACTCGTTTTAAAAATATTTATTTTGGTACCTAAATCTGTGACAGGCAAAGAATAAATAAAAATCACAAAATTTCAAATTTGAAGGAAGTTTAGGGATCATCTTGGTCAATTTATCTCCCTACAAATTTTCCTAAGACTCCTAGGCCCTGTTCACACAGCTTCTTCTACTTCTTTACCTAGACACTGGTTGAGTTACAGATGGGAAGGAAACTTTGCTGCTGTAATTAAAACTCCAAATCAAATTACTATTATAGAGAAATATCCAATGGATCTGACTTATAGTCTTCTTTTTTTTAAATTTTTCTTTTCCAGTACCGGAAATCGAACTCACGACCTTGCACTTGCCAGGCAGGCACTGCGCTGCTGAGCTAAATCCCCAGGCCCATAACATAGTCCTTTAAAGAGTATTTTCTTTGTCCAGCTCTAGAGGAGACAGTATGAGATTTGGAATAAGAAATGGATTCAATGTATAACAATTTTTCCATTGCTCTGTCTGAGAAGGAGGAGGCCTCATAATAAAAGATGCCTATTATCTCCAAGAGTTGGGATAAGCCTTTGGAAGAACCAGTCAGGAAAAAGGTACCTTTGTCTACCAGTGTCAGAGAACTCAATTCTGATATAGCCATGGAGCCTGGAAGAAGACTGAATTGTACACAAAAACAGCTAAAACAGTTAAATGACAACTTCATTTTAGCTTGTGAGACTTGAAAAATCAAGTCACAGCCTCCCTGGACATCTGATCTCTAGCACTATGTTCTAACATATGGGTGTCTCATTAAGCCAAAAGCTTATGATAACCTGTTGCACAGCATTATATATGTAACATAATCCCTCTCTACAAAATGGCCAATCACTACTTATGTACCCTCTGTTTAAATATATAGAACAAAGCAAAACTCAAAATTATGAAGGGCTTTATTTTCAAATTCATTTTCTCATAACTGTATTAGTTTTTAAAGCCTTCTTATTTTGAACTGATATTTACTTTTCTGTAAATCTTAGTTCTGCACTGAAAATCTACTCTAAAGATATCTCATCTATTTTTATTTCTTCATTACAATATTCTACACAAAAGTTTTAGAAAGGTTTTGCTTCTATGTCTGTATCAATAAAATATTAAACCATCATTCCAAGATATGTATACTCATCAGTAAGTTACATACACATACAAATCTAAATCTAAATATTGGATTGTATCTCCCAGGACTTTGGAACAAAAATATCATGTAGTATGTATTTTTTAAATATAATGAGAAAATGGGTAGGGGATATAACAGGGGATTTGATTTGGACAGATGTTGAGGAAAGGCTTTCCTGATAAAGAATAATCTAATTAGTGACCTAAAGAATAAGAAGTACTTGCCAGATAAAAAGCCATAGGATAGGTTCAGACCAGAGAAAAGAGCATTGCATGGTGAAAACATTTAATGAAGACTACTGTGTCCACAAGGCAGTGGATGGGAAGAGAAAAAGTTGGACATGTAGGAGGGAATTTTATCATATTAAGCCTTCTACATTGAGATCATTAGTTTTACCAGTAGAACTTTGGGGAGGCTTGAGGAGTTAATTTCACGTTAATTTTTTATTTTCATTAAAACTTTACATTATGCTCTTTCTCTACTTGGGAACCAGAGCATATGATCCTGATATTTCACTTTCTTTTAGGTCTACTGTCAACCATCCCTTCTATGTTTCAATCTTCTTTTGTTAGGGTCCACTAAGTCACTATTCATTAGCCAATCAGCAAGAAAAGGCAGGGAAGTAGCTCTGTGCAATCTTATCTGTGGGGACAACTAGATGTCTACGATTCTATGACCAACACTTTATCTCTGAAGTTCAGATATTAGGAAAGAAGAATTTAATGACAAATTGTCATGTAACGTAATTTTTTAAATCAAATTAATATAGTCAACAGACTCTAGTATTATCCAAATAAATGTTTTAGAGAACAGAAAGTCCTCAATCTGGTTATTGGAAACAGAACAAGAATTTAATTGCCTGCCATGTGACAAGCACAGAGATGGGACACTCTAGGATGGAATGATCAGTAAGTATTTGTTGACTTGTGAATAAATTATGATTCACTGATGCCATCCTTTGATTTCCATGTGGCACCACATCTATCATTTTTTCTATAAATATTTTCAGAAAGATGAACCAGAACTAAATATGATCCAAGGCCAAACATATAGTATAACTCACAGACAATATTTTTAGCAAGGCCTCCTCACAAGTACTCATAAGTGACCACAAATAACCCTCATTTATATCTAGTATCTTCTGTTTTGATGAAATGTGTGTTGAACTGGACTATTTCAAGGCAACTGCCCTATTGAATTACAGATACAAAAAGGATTACACTCACTTTAGCATGGAGAATCAGATTTCCATTCTTTAAGAATGACTAAAAACTTCAAACTCTTGCTATCCACAGATGGTACTAATTTGAACACATCATTCCATGCTTCCTGGAGTAATCACACAGCTTGCTTAAATTTTCTAAACATGACTGAACTGTGATGAAGCGATCAACATTAACTGCCAAGGTATTCAGTAAATTATGTTTTTATTCATAAATTATCCTTATTGGTAAGATATTTGTATCACAGCTGAAACAATGGTCTATCGAACTGCACAAGTAAGCTGTTACTGACTTTAATGTGTGTGTTTTTAGTGACTATTTACTAGGTTCTACTTATAATACAAAAATGTGTGTGAAATATAATTATTCCATTAGTTTCTGAATGTCAAATATTAGAAGTTGCCAACTTCTCGTAAGAGTCTGATGATAGTTTGTGCTGACTTCTTACAGACCCAGTTAAGGACACTAACATGGAAAAATATTTTTCATCAATTTTTATTTATGACCATATATTTTGATCTTTGAAACACAGATGTACTATCTCTTAAGCAAAACAGATATCTAAAATTTTATATTTATCAATTATATTTATAAGACATGCAAAAACCCAACACAATGGTTCCCAGTTTACTAAAAATATTTTAGTCTCTATAAATTTTAGATAACTTATTATAGTCCATTTAAAACACAAGGTCCAGATATATAATGTAAGCATATATAAAATAACAGTACAGTATGCTACCACCAATACAATATGACACAATATAAAAATTAAAATGTCTGTACAGTTAGATGCAAGGCAAATCTCTGCATACCAGATAGAGTTTTTGCATTGACTTGCATCTAATTACATTTCCTAGATGTTCACCTTGAGTTGTATGGGTAGGTTACAGGCCTCAGAATGTAAACTACTTTTTATATGTATATGAAAAATAATAGAAAGAACCACAAAGAGGTGATACCAATAGGAAAGTCTCAACAGAAAGTGAAGACTTAGGAGCTGCAATTAGAAAGAACAGTTAAGGACTGCAAGATATATGGAAGAAAGCATTTAAGTAGGTTTAATGTGATGACTGACATCAATGGCAGCAGAATATTTGTTAAAGGGTGAGAAGGACCCTAGAGTAGAGAAAAATAGCCTATCTGACAAAGTCACAAGAAAAATGGGAGAGAATAAGGTGTGGAGTTACTGAAAGATAGTGAAAGTCTGAGAGAGGAGTTGAAGGTTACAGAGAACAAAGGACAGAAATTTATTGGCAAAATTTAAACTGAAGAGAACCTAAACCTTCATCAAGCTTGTTATTAGGGCAAGTAAATTTTACAGAAACTGGCTAGATTGTTATGCAATACAATGCAGATTACAATGATAAAGAATAATTAGGAGTAGGGCTGGGAGAAAATAGAAAGAAATATTCACAAAATGTGATGGTTTATTGGATATAAGAAAACAAACAAAGTGAATGAACACAGCTACTAGGTTAAAGGACAAAATCTGAGCTGCAGGAAGACAGCAGCTACACTCATCAATGTTGTACTGCTCATCTGCAACTACTGCTGTGCTGTTGCAGAAGAAAGTTATGAATTTGGTTCTGAGTTTTCTAACAAATAACACAAAGAAAAAATCCTATAGATATTGTAAGTCTCTGTGTCCAGAAAGGCAAATGAAATGAAGAAAAGATGATACAATCTCTGGTACTGAAAGAAAAGATAGATTTCTACATAAAAATCACATAAAGAGGCTACCATGTAATTCAATGAATAATGTCTTTAACATAATAAATTGGTTATTTCCTATAATGTCTCTCGATGTGGGTGGATGGAATATCATCAAATAATTTTAGAAACACTATTTACTCAGAGATTGTGATTACAGAGTTTGGGTACACATCTCTCCATTAGTCTGTTTAATTGGAAGATGTTCCAGGATCCAGAGAAGTGTTTATCCAAGTATGTTACATAGACATGAATTTGGGTAGTGCCATAGAGCTGAGAACATGAATTGACATGCTCACATCATGTAAGTGTGCCAAATTAAATCATCCTGAAATACAAGTTCATTCTTATCGTGTGAAAGAAAACTGAACAGTATCCATAAACAGGACTAAGATTTATTAAAGAACAGGTTAGGTACCTGTTACAATGTATATATAGATGGATAACTATTGAATTTAGGTATAATAAGTTTAAATCAATTATCATTGGACATATACCCTTATTAAAATACTTCAAAAAGACTCTGAAGAACAAGTCATTTTTTTGGAGAACACTGTGAAGAAAACTTATTATATGCTTTCTATTTGTAGGCAAAATGAGTTGATTTAATTTGCAGAGTCATTAGATTTGACAGTTCTCATAACAAGTCAGAGCATGATAATATCTGTGAAAATGGCAGTTTTGAATTAAATTAATTTATCACAAAAAGTTATTAAGGAGTAAGTAGATAACTAACTTGGTTGTCTTCTAAGACCAGGTCTCTAACATCTAGAGTCAAAATGGAGAGATTTTCAAGGATAAAGAAATTAGAAATACATAATGTTTTGTGGTGATTCATTTGAGGACATGTATATAAATAAAAAGTTAGTTTTATGCCTTTGCAGTAGGGATACACAAAAGTACCTTGGAAGGGAAAGTTCAAAGGCCAAGTAAAATCAATCTGGGATATATTTGTATATGTAGGCAACTGGAATACTGATAGTGAATAAGTATTCGAGGGCTGTATTTAGAGCAGTAGAACAGCAGATATCGAAGAACTGAGTCTCTTGTCAATGAAACAGTTGATGGGCAGAAAAGTGTAATAGTAAAGAGGAGCAGAAACTCAGGGAGGCTTACAATTCCTCTCATACATTAATATTTAATGATACAGGTTAATATGTAAGAGATCAAGATAAACCGGGTGTGGTGGCACATGCCTGTAATCCCAACTCTCGGGAGGCTGAGGCAGAAGGATCGTTGTGAGTTGGAGACCAGCCTGGGCTACAAAGTGAGCTCAAGGCCAGCCTGAACTGCACAGGGAGATCTTGTCTCAAAAAAGACCCAAAAGAAAAAAAAAAAAGATAATTTCTAGTAACTGAAAGATTTTTAAGAACAAAAATGTCTAATAATCAACTTAAAGTCATGTATATTATTGTGATATGGACCCTTTTCTAAGCACCCATCTCTACATGTTCATTAGGAATATTTTACACAAAATTAATTAGTGTGATTAGAATTTTCATCAAAATCCTAAAGCAAGCTCAGCCCCCTCGATTAGTTAAAAACTAATTCTATAAAGCCAGCCAAAACTTTATCTCAAAATATCTTACTCCCAAAATATAAATCCAGGGGACTGTCAGCTGGTGATAGTTTGCACCAAAATCACCATCCTGCAGATAAGAAGTATGAACTCAGCAACAGGGGAAAGTAAACAGAAATACTGGTCCGAAGTACCAGAGATTGGAGTGTGAGTCACCCAGAGTGACTTGGAAAGGAGAATCACAGAAAAGTTAGACCCAAGTTTTTAGTCTAAACTCTCTTGAAATCCCTGCTTAATACCTTAATGTACACGCACAATGGAGAATCCATAGAGTACAGTAGAAACAAATATATCTCCACGCTGCTATATCTATCTCTAACTTTCTATATAAATCTATATGAATATATTTTTTGAACAAATCCTTAAAGTATATAAAGCAAACTGAGAAACTGGAAAAAAAAAAAAGCAGTAAAGTAGAAAAGCAGAATAGAAATATTAACTATTCATTACTTCAGGAGTCAGAGCTTGAGACTTAAATCCCACCAAATTGAGGATTTCCTAAGAGCTCAGTCCTCCTATCAAAACCCCAGAAGACCTGCACTTTATATCCCAGGAATAAGAAATTCATTCTGTCCTTAAGGGTGAGACCACCCATGCATGAAATAATGATTCAGTAATTTAATAGCCCATTAGAACAAAGCCAACACTCTCTAGTGTCTGCCCAGGAGATTCCCAACAATGCCCAGGAAGATCTCAGACCACTAGACAAGGAAAATCACTAGGGATGGTGATTGGTAGGAGGAATAAATGGTCAGTAAAAGTATCCCAGGATAAACAGGGTGATGTAAATTCAAAGAAAATGACACTATTGAAAAACACTATCAAAAACATTTTATTTGACTTGATAGAAAAGGTGATCATAATTAAGAGGGCAAAGGAAAAGAGAATCTCCACGCAAAGGCAGACATAGAAAAAAATTAAAAATTACGTCATTTATAAGTACAATAACTTAAATGAAAAAATTCACTCGGTGTACTTAACACTATGATAAAGATGACATAATACAGTCAATGAATTTGATGATGTATCAGTAGAATTACTTAAATATGAAGAATAACAAAAGAGTGAAGAAGGGAAAGAGATACACTCACTTGAAAGATATCAAAAGATACATAATTAGACTCCCTAAAGAACAGGATAGGAAAAAAGCAGAAAATATTTTTTAAAAATAACATCAACTTTTAAAAATTTATGCATACAAAAATATCAATGAACCAAGAGCAAAATAAACACATTTTGAAGAGTATAGAAAATCATAACACATATCACATACAAGACCTAATTACACAAATGATGACTGACACCTCATCAAAAATAATGTATCCTAGGGCCAGGGATATAGCTCAGCCTCACAAGTCCTTGTGTGGCAAGCACAAGGTTGTGAATTTGATTCCCAGGACCAAATAATAATAATAATAATAGTAATGTGTGCTAAGGACAGGGGAAAAATCTATATATACAAGAATAGCCCAAATAATTGTACTGCTAATTTCTATTGATTTATTGAAAGGAACAGATAATGCTTAAATTCTTTTCTTTCTAATTTTTGACCAATTTTGCATGTTCATATCTGGTATTATGAACAACTGATTTGATGACAACGATACACAAAATAATAACCACTGCTGAATTCCTATCATCTTTTTCAGTGAAATTCTATGTAGTTTCTAAAGTTTTTTTAAATTATTTTTTATTCTCTTTAAAATATAAAAATAAAAACATGTGCTGTAAGACAAAGTGTTGACATCTCTAATGAGAAAAATGGGTGGTGGTTGGCATTTCAGAATAATATATCAGGAGAAAATATTCTTCATAAATGAAGAAGAGCTCCATTTTTTCATTCAATTAAAATCTGAGATAAAACACACTTATACTATAAGATATGCAAAAAGAAGTTCTTGTGCAGAAAAAGAAAATGATATCAGATATAACACCTGGACTACAGAAACAAAGAACACTAAAATGATAAATATATGTGGTCATTTATTTTTTCTTCCTTTTAAAGCTATATTTATTAGCACATATTAACTGTCTGTGATATTTTCATATATGCAAATGGAATATTTTAATCATATTTATCCTCCCTATTAGTACTCTTTTATTAAATTATTTAAATAGCTACTGGCTATACAAGTAAAGATAGTGCAAAAATTATGGGATGTACAATGTACATTAATATAAAATATTTCAAACATAGCTTTCAAATTTTGATAACAGCACTTTGAAGATATCAATATGTAACACAACAAGCATTGTTAATTTCCTACCACTTTGTTTGTAACTCTGTATTGTTTGTATTGTTCTTTTGCTATTTTGTAAATGGTTGTATGTTTGTTAATGTTTTCCTTCTTTTATTTTTAAAATAAAAAAATTTTGATAACACCAGAACAATTATAATTAGACAAAAGTATACTCCTGTACAATTCATGCATAATATTAAGTAGATATAATAAGCTAAGGAATCACATTTTAATCCGTTGAGCAAATAATAAGGCAAAGAAATAATAGCTAAAAACCCAATAGAGAAATTAAAATATCGAGTTAAATATATTCAGTTAACCCAAAAGACAAGAAAATATGAGGAATTAAAGAAAGGACAAATAGAAAATATACAGTGAATAACTGATCTGAACTCAACTAAATTAGCAAAAATTTAAGTATAAACTCAAATTAATAATGAATTTTAATCTAGATGCATTAATCACTCCATTCAAAAGGCAAAGATTATCAAATAAAGAAAAATGAAGCACCACAAGAGATGTGCTTTGCCATCCACTGGCAACACATGTAGAAATGGCTCAATGAATTCAAAAGTAAAGAGATGAAAAGATATAAAATGCCAGTACCAAACACAAGTCTCTGCTAGAAGGAACACTCTCAAAATGGAGAGGACAATGTAAAGTGTCTCGCCACAGGCCCAACAGCATTGAAGCCAAGCAACCACGGACTGAAATTTTTTAAATGTGAGCAAAAAATAAAGCATTCTTCCTGTGAATTGTTTACCTCAGACATTTGCCACAGAAAAAAAAAACAAATCGTGATTATGGTAAAGAGCTTGCATCTTAAATATATAACTGCTAAAACTCAATATTAAAAGTACAAACACTTTCAGAAAAAATATGCTAAAGACATGAACAGAAAATTTGCCAAAGGAGAAAAGACTGTTCTCATTCTATATATTACAATATGCTTAAATTTTTGTTGCTAAGGTTTAGTTAAAAATACCTGTTCCCCCAAAACAATTCAAATTTGTTATTATGAAATATTTATTATGAGTAATTTCATGAAATAGAAATTTTACTGGTAGGCTTTTTATCCACAATATTACTGTCTGAAATAAATGATATACAGCAAAATCAGTTATCAATCATTTTTTTTTTCTTTTAAAGTCTTCTATTGATTAGCCATGGTGCATTTGATGACAGCTCATGCATAGGCAGGAAATCATGTAATTATATTGCCTGTTCATCCCGCAGTGATGAACTATTCTACGTGCTGGCCAATAAAGATGGAAGCAAAGAAGCTAAAGCGGGAATGCTGGAAGTAAACGTGAATCAAACATACATGATGTTTCAGGAGAAACAGCTGACCCTGGGCATGTTAACAGTGAACATCCAGACAAGGAGTCAGGAAACAAAGACAAAATTATGGATATAAAAGAGAAAAGTGATTGGGAAGAAAAGACAAAGGATGATGTTCCACAGGAGGTAATGCAAGCAAACACTTCGCATTAAGAGAACACTTGTAGATATTTCACAACACGGAAAGTGCAAGGGATAAAATAATGAACAGCAATTCAGACTCTGAAAGAGTATAACTGTAGCAAAGTGCAGAACAGGCACTCTTCTGCACCATAAGCTAAATAACAAAACAAAACCACTTTGAAGATAACAATATACAATATAATCGTTATTAATTTCCTATCATCTTGTTTTGAAATTCTATACTGTTTTGTGTTTTTATTCTCTTAAAAAATAGTACTCAATAAATTTTTACGAAGATCAAAAACACTAATTCTCAATATTTTTAAAGCTCTAAATTATAGTATACTAAATATTAGCTCTATTTTTCCATACATTCATGCCTGATAGTAAGAAATTTCAGTGTCAACCTGGCAATCTGAGCAACTTTGTTGAAGATAACAATAGGTAATATTACAACCACTGTTAATTCCCATCATCTTGTTTTGAAGTCCTGTATCATTTTTATTGTTTTTGTGGTGCTTTGTTTTTTTCTTCATTGTTTTTATTTTGTTATTTTTTTTCTTTTTAAAATAAAAAAGGAAAGTAGGAGGATCACAGAACCATCATAATTTTCCTAACAGATTATTAAGATTGTTTGGTACATTTTCAGCTTATTCCATCATTTGTATAATCCCACACTACCTTGTATAGCACTGATTATACATGGAAGTATCGAACACACTTAGTCATGAATAGATACAAGTTAAAGTTGTATTAAGATGAATATTCTTTAGACTAAAGAAATGATGATAATTTAAGAGTGATACATTCTACTGGAAATGAGAAGTGCTGGTAACTCTCATACATTGCTGTTAAGTACATATTTAATAAAAGCACAACATCTTTAGAAAATTGTCAGTTTTCTTGAAGAGCTAAACATGCATGTGTTCTATGGCCCACACACGGAAAATTATTTGCACAAAAATTTCTAGATTCTTTTTCTTTATAAGACACTCCACAATATCCTCATGAATGGAGTAGTCTATGTGTATACCTAAAGAAAATGACACAGAAATAATGAAATATTCATGTGGAAAATGATTCAGCAATGAGAAAAACAAATTAAGGAGACAACAGCAAATGAATTTCACAATTATACTGAAAGAAACAGGTCACACCTAAAAGATCCCACACAGCTTAAGAACGATGGAAACTAATCTTTGTTGTTGACTCTAGATAGGTCAGTGATGCTCTCAGGAGTGGGGAGGCAAGAGAAAGTTCCATGGGGGTAGAAATGTTTATATGTTGACTGGATAGTTGTTATATCAGTATGTACATTTTTCAAAACTTACTGAAGTTTTAAATTTAAATTTTGTGCATTTCACTATACATAAATTTCCTAAAGTAGAAAACAAACACAAAGAAAATGTTTCCCTTAAAAACATAGCAATAATACTCAAAGTAAGTCATAAATAATACATGTACACAGAAACTAAAAGTACTAGGCACCGGTACTTTTCTGGGTAATATTTTGCCCATCTAGCCTTTTAATAGAAAAATAGTCATGAGCATTATTGTATTTCTCATGTACCTATAGCAGAAAGGAATCTTGAGATAGAAAGTCTATAACTATTTTCTTCTATCATGTTTGTAGCTGTTCAGTTTTCAGGCAAAGTTCCTAAAGTTACTTCTGAGCACTCTATCATTTAAGTAGCATGTTTTGTGCATTTAACATCTTCATCCCAAGTACAAAGTCAGTTGGAAATTTCAAATCTAAACGTTAAAAAGGTTGGCCCTTCTATACATAATAACTCATAAATGTAGTTGTGTTTAAAAACTTATAAAATGGAATCTTGGTTTTTTAAAAATATTATACAAAGTAGAGTTAATTTAATTGTTAACAAACTTCAGAGAATTAGGCTACTAATTTTGTGTGTATCTTTTGATTGGTATAGATTTAATTATTGTGATGAATATAGAAAATTTATTATCTTTCTAGTATTATAATCCATTTTTAAGGTATAACAAGGTAACCCAACAGAACCAGTGCATGATTTTTCAGTGAGTAGATGTGAAAACAAATTATTAACATACTAAAAAATGTTACTTTTACTTTATTTAATTATGAAAGCATGTTAATCTTATAGAAGCTGCTACTTATGCATGTCTTACACTTAAAGAGCTTTCTCATGAAACTTGCACTTTTGTATGCCATGAAACTTGTAATAATTGAACTGACATTAACAACAATTTGTACAACCTGTCTGCTCAAAACTTGTTATTTATGTTCAAATTGCACTGATTTTAAATTAAGTATAAAGTATTGCAATATTATTTTAAAACTAGCACTAAAACTCATTTATTGTACATTTCAGAATATTTATACAACTATTTGGTGTTTTCTGCAGAGTTTATAACCTCATGCAATCAACAGGCACACTGCTGAAGCTTTCAAGTAATGTGGGTACCAGAACAAAAGAAGAGAACTTTTGCTTGTGCACACACCCATGATTAACTGACTTAACAGGGGAAGTGGAAAAGGGTAAGAAAAAAATGAGAGAGGGGGTTGATATGTAAAGGCTGTTATGAAAAGTATCAGCTACAGCTGCATAGAACAGGAATGGAAATAAGGTAATAAGATATGCCCTAGTTTCTAAATAAGTGAATAAAAATGTTGCTTGAGGAACAGCTGCTTTTAGCTGCAGCTTGGATGAAGTGAAGAATGGTTGCCTGTAGCCCACTTAACAAAGGTATCAGAGCATCAGCGGGGTCAAGAAGAATTTTGCAGAGTAGCCCAAATTCATTTTTTTACAAAAGGAATTACATTTAAAAGGACTTTTAAATTTATGATTTATAATTTGATACCTAAGATGATTTCAAAATCGCAAACATTACACTTTTGGAACTGGCCCAAAATTAAAACAAATGTGACATGACTCCTGGAACTTTGAACATTTCCCAGAAAGTCCTCACTGTTTTACAGATCTTATTACATTAACTCATAATATTTTTAGTTGTGTAGTTTAAGCGAAGATTTGAAAATAGTAATTGAGTTTTTCTAACTTTTAAATCCGTATTCAAACAAAACTATGTATGTATGCACATGACTAATATGACTGTACACATTAATGAAGATATTCTCACAACCTGATTTTATCTACCTCAGGATGCATCTATGTAGACATTGTAAAACAATGAAAAGAAACTGCTGAGACTTCAATAAACACAAATGACTTGAGCAACATAAGTTAGTAGAAAGAGTTCTGAAATAGTAACAATTTTTGCAAATATGGAATATAATGTAACAAACAGTTTGAACACTTAACATCTATGCCACATGCATGCAAAATGAAATGACTGAGTTGTTATTTGTGGGATCCAAGAGACTTAAAGTTATATAATTCTAAACTTTAACAGCATAATAAATATATTTGTTTTGTCAGCTTTCCAAATAGTATCTATCTAAATGTGTTAAATAACTTCAACTTGAATAGACAGTTACAAAGAGTTTCATACATGATATTGAAAATATACCCTTGGATGAATATCTGCTTTAAGGAAGATAGGTTATATAAAGTTTCCCCAGTTTCTTTCACAATGCACAATAAAAATCACAAAGATTAAGTATAAAACAGACAAAAGACAACCAAATGTTGGGGGAAGAAGTCAGATCAGCTAAGCAGTCCAGGAACCATATAACAACACAATGGAGAACAGTTAGACTTTTAAGGGGTTTTTTGCTGGATTTATCTAGAAGTCAGCAATTCAGAAATGCAAACCAAGAAAAGACAGTTCTAATAAAAACCTATTCTCTCTAGCCAATAAGAACAAATAAATCAGCCCAACATCCACACAAAACAAAGCAATCTGTCAAGACAGACAAACTTTAGACAATAGCTGCTCTACCTCAAAAACCCAGAAAAACCTGTGGTTTTACTCCCTCCTGTGCCCACAGAAGTACAATGGGGAGTTAAGTCTTCCTCACTAACCTCTTCTCCAGCCATACTTGACAGCACTGATGGTAGAAAAAGACAAAAATAAAGAGATAAAACTTTCTCTCTTCAGCAGTAAGAGGACACCTTGACCACCACGATAGTGAAGACTGGAAATGGAAAACGATAAGGCAGCCCTACTCCCGACCCGTCAGGGGACACCTGGTAGGGAGCCAGGACTCCCTTGCCCACTCAGTGGAAACAGTGCTCTCCTTATGTGTCAATAACAGCCGAGTGGGGAACTTGGATTTCTACCATGACCTGGGAAAACAGAAATGTCATTCCTTTCCCTACCTGAGTAATATCAAAGGGAAGTGCTGTGACCTGGATGTCTGTCTGCCCATTTCAAATTTGTATCTTGAAACATAATCATCAGTGTGATTATATAAGAAAGTAGGTAATTAGATCATGAAGGCAGGGCCTTCAGGAGAGGAATTAGCGCCCTTAAGAATGTGGACTCAAGGAGATGGCTTGACTCTTCTGCTACATGAGAAAGAGACATCTATGAACAAGGAATCAGGCTCTTACCAAACTCTGAATCTGCTGGAATGTTATCTGTGGACCTCCCAGCCTCCGAAACTATGCTAAGTTAATTTCTGTTCTTTATAAGCCATGTAGTTTATGGCACATTTTATAAATTTAATATGTATAATATTATAAATTTAATATGTATAACACTTTTAGATCTACTGAAGTCATCTATTTCACAGTAATGAGTTATCATAGTTGTGCTTTTTGGAGAATGAGTCCATGACTCCATTTTATCTAAATTATAAAATTTATGTGTACAGAGTTGTCTGCAGTATTCTTTTATTATCTGTTGATGTCTATAATGCCTCTACTGACTTCATTCCTAAATATTATAATATGTATTACTTTCTCCCTTTTTCTTGTTTGTTACAGTTGCTAGAGGTTCGCTAATTTCATTTGTCTTTTTAAGGAACTAGCTCTTTGTTTCATTGATTTTTCTTACTATTTTCTCAGTGTAATTGGTTTCTGCACTTTATCTTACTATCCTCTTTCTTTCACATAATTTAGATTTATCTTCTTTTTCTAGACTTTGGGAAGACAGAGAGATTAATCATTGATCTGAGATATTTTCTTCTAACTGCATGCCTTATTTATTTATTTATTTATTTATTTAATGTTTTTAGAAACAGAGTTTCACTAAGTAGTTCAGCATTTATCTAGAGGTCAGCAATGCAGAAACGCCAACCAACTATGAAAAGACCTGATAAAGACCTATTCTCTCTAGCCAATAAGAGCAAATAAGCAAGCCTTAAACACACTGTGTAGCCCAGGCTGGGCTGAACTGCAGCCATCCTCCTTCCTCAGCCTTCCAAGTACTAAATTACAGGTGGATGCCACCATACCCAGCCTCTTTTTTATTTTGTTTTATTTTATTATATTTTGTGTTGTTGGCTTTTTCGTAAATACATGCCTTCAATACTACAAGTTTCTCCACTGCTATTACAGAGTCCCATAGCTTTTGATATGTTGTATTTTCACTTCAATACATCCAGTTCATGTGTTTCTTTATTCCTCTTGAGACTTTTTTGGACTTATGGGTTATCTATAAGTACTGCTTTTTGTAACTGTTTTGATACTACATTTCAGCCCCAAGTTTGCATCCTGAGAGCATATAAACATTTTTGAAATTTTTGAAATTCTCCAAAAAGAGATTTCTGGGCTAATATGTCACTAGAGAATTCTAAAGATTTAGAGAATAATTAACATGTGTCCTGAAGATTTAACCCCCAAATTCCATTAATGGCATTTGAAGGTGGGGCCACCATGATGACAATGATTTTACAAGGAGACACACACCATCACATTATTCTGTCTTGCCAAATGACACTGCAGCCATGTCACAATGCAGTAAGAAGGTCCTCACCAGACGGCAAGCAGATGCTGATGCTATGCTCTTAGATTTCTCAGCCTCCAGAATGGAGGTCAATAAACTATTTGTTATAAATTGTGCAGTCTCCAGTATTTTGTTACAGCAATGGAAAATAAACCTAGTTAGTAATATGTGCAGACTTGCATGGGGCATGTGTGTGTACCACAACCAAGTGGCACTGATTCAAAGAATCCAACACTGCTTTAGTATCAGAAAACTAAAAAAGTAATCCATCATATTTATGAATCAAAGAAATTCTAGCCAGTGCAGTAAGGGAAGAAAACAAATAAAAGATAAGCAGATCAAAAAAGAAGAAATGAAATTGCTCCTGTTAGTACATGAAATTATCCCTGTTTATAAATAACTATCCATAGAGAATCCCAAGGATTCTCTGAAATATTCTTATAATTCAATGAGTTATAAGAAAATAGTACAGCTTACATGGCTTCAGCACCTGCTACTGGCTCCTAGACCCTTAGCAGCATAGCAAGCCCACTGGCATTTGCCATGGAGACAGAGGTATGGCTACTAAGCCACAGGTCCCTTATGCTATAATACTATGTCCTTTGCCTGGACCAATTCTAGGCAATTTTGTCATCTCTTTTTCAGATACACACCCAGTCTCCTCTTCTGCATTCCTCCAGACTGACTGCAAGCTTCCAACCAGAACAGTTTTCAGAATTCGAGACAAAGAGTGGTTATCAGAAGTAGAGACAGCTCCGAGTTGTTCTTAAGCAGAGTGAAACTTACACTTTTTCGAAAAGTCAACCAGACTCTCAGCATTCACATGAACAAATTTTCCAGGTCTCTCCTGGATAAAGAAGAATGAGGCCACCATTTCCTTCTAAAAACTTGGAACACTACATATCTCTTAAAAGGACAAAGAGGACAAAGCTTGACAAAATTAAGAGTAAATCCTCCATATCTAACTAACAGAAAAATCTGAATGTTTCATGAAATTCACACATGATCAGATCATCCAGCTATCTGGGACAAGACTAATGAATTAACTATCCTGAAGCTTTTTTGTGTATGTGAGTACCATGTTTGAATTGAAGCAATGGTTGTGCATATTTTTTTGCAACTGATTATAGTTCTGATAAAGTTGGTGCCCTGAGACACTTTAACTATATCGGTAGGTTCATTTTAATACATGTTGAAACTTCCTGGTTGGCACAGCAGATTTTTCTTTTTTCCTGTGCCTTATGATGGTGGATCATCCAAACAAAAACACCGAGAAAAGCAGATCAGCAAAATATGCCTTCAGTGCCTCTCAACAAATAGAGAATTTCACCATGAATAGTTTTACAAGTGTTTGTATAAAAGTATGTATACATGAATTTAAAATTATTATTTATGTGGTGCAAAATCTTTTATCTTGGGCTTTGGGGCTGTGAATTCCTGTACAAGTGTGGTTTTGTCCTATTTCCCATTTAGAAAAAATGTGTAGCTTACTACCAGCATTCATTGAATTTTCTGTGATCAAGAATTACTATGTTTTGTAAATGAAAATAGCATTACTAAAAACAAACTACTATAAATAGAATGATAGGGTTTTTTTGTTTCCAAAGACTATATACTAAAATAATGCAATAATAATAATAATAAAAACAAATTATTTTGTGGAGAGATTTGGGGGTAAGATTAGAACTATAACCCACAAGTTTTCTCTGGGTAAGCCCTGCAGGCACAAGCATTGGAGAGTATTCTGGGGGCAAATAGTACATGTGTTAAAATATTTTCTTTGTTCACAGATCATTAGTAGTTTGTGCCCATGTAAGTTTTAATGATGGATTATTTCATCTGCCATCATCATTATAAGAAATTACTTATTTCCTACTGTAAATTTGGCAGACCATCCATTTTTCCATTATGTCAGTCAAACTTTATGATATGAAAACTAAGAGCAAAGTAAGGTCTATCCCAGTCATGCAAACTTTCTTCCAACATGCTTTCCGACAGAATAGTTGTTCTGCCCACCATCCTTTCTCCACCATGTATTTTCTCTTGCTGTATCTTCAAATTGTTTACTCTTCTCTATTAATCTCATCATTTCCATTTATAAGGAAGGTTCCATGAATAGTGAAGCTTATGGTAAATGTTCTAGCCCACACTGTCTTGAATCCTTTATGAAGTTCTGATCCCCTTTGCCCCCACTGCCCAAGATACTTCAAATTAAAAGCAATATTCCTTGATACGTACAACTGACGTTTCTTATAGCATAGTGAAGGGCAACAAAAAAGACAAGTAGAAATTTTAACTATTTCATATCTGACAATGTAAGAAAGCATTGGCTTATCTGCCTATGGAACTAAAATTTGAGATACATACCACCTCATCATCTTCCAGGTAGGTCTCTCTTACAAAATATTTCTCATGCTAGCAATAAGCAACTTCTAATTCATATTCTACTTCTTCAATAAAGTCTTCAATAAAATCTATTTCTCCTAAATTACTATGTGATTTATTCTTCAAGCCATAAAACTGGCCAACATATTATGTAGTTTGTATTGAATTACTTCATATGTATTTGATATGTCTTTATGATAATAGTGGAGTCAAATAAATGGACAAGGCAGAGTTCCTCAGGTCTTTTGGCATCAAACTTGGGTCATGAACTCTAAACTCAGAGCCTATCCATAGTAAGCAGCACATAAGCATATGTTGGTGAACTGTTCATGATACTATAAGAAATGTAAAATAGACATTTCTCATACGATTTTTAAAAAGCATTATATTTAATAATAAAGTCTATATATTCAGTAAAACATCTGAATTTCAATTAGAGTAGTAATGCTAATAGTTATTTCTCTTTGCCCTGTGGCCCATGACTATGTCTTTTGTGTTTTTAACAATTACACACTGGTGAGTAGAATGTGTCAATTCACTTGCTGAAGATCACATAGAATCCTGCAATTTCCCTGATGCCTTTCTTCACATCTTAATTCAAAAGTAGGGAAAAAAAATTGAATGCATTCTTCATCAGTCATTCTTATTACTAACATATTTGCAAGTTTAGTGCACTTTCAGTAGAACCTTGCCTGTTTATGACATTTCCCATGGATAAATAAAGAACCTACTGCTGAAAAGAACATTCCTTAAAACCGCAACAGTATATTTTACTTAATTAAGTTTTTGGCATCTGATGAACACTGTTTTTTCTGTTGGTTCTAAATTATGGTATTTGAAAGAGATTTGAACAGACTCAAATTATAAAATTACCTTCCACAAAGTGATCAGGTTTTTAAATCTCAACATTCAATCATATTTACTGTGATTTGATAGTATTGTGGATAAGTAAATGCATTTTGTGTCAGTTCAAGATTCTAAAAGTCAAATCTTCATTGCATATGAATTTGCCATATTGTTTTTCTTGGTACATATATCTTGGCACAAAATGGTATTAGAGGAACTAACTTTGGAGATCTTCATTTTTCTGCCTTATTCAAACATGCCTAGTTGGGACAATGGAGATAGTATAGATGCTAAGCACTAATCTCCTCATAAATTCAATAGTCATGATACATGCTTAGCTGCGTCCACATATGACCAAGTTTAATAGTAATCCCTGGAAGGAATGCTAAAGTCAAACCCCAGGCAGTGACAGAGTGAGCCGATTTTGATTTCACTTCATGTCAAAAATAAGTATGGAGCCAGTGACTCAGAGCTGGCTATCCACTGTGACTAATCTTAGACTACCATAAATTAGAAGTTCATGGCAGCTATAAAACTGCTCCCATTTCAAACAATGAGTCCCTAGTTTTACTAAGCTCTTATCAATATATAATTCATGTGAACCCAGATGAAAACAAATTAGTACCTAATAAACTCTATATTCATAAACATGACTACAACCTAGACTGAAAATTTAATATCAAGATGAAAAAAAATTTTGTAGCAGTAACTAATACTTAATGTTTCATATATTTAAGTATTTCTTTCACTAAAATATTTTTATACTTGGCCTAGAGGAAGCAATTCACTTCAGAGTTTACCTGGTGGATGTGTGGAAATAATACAACCCAATGGAGCAAAAACCCTTATGTAAAATAATGAATTCTAAACCAGGTTCAGTGATATAGTCCTGTAATTCCAGCCTTGGGAGGCTGAGGCAGAAGGATTACAAGTTCAGGCCAAGACTCAGCAACTTGGTGACTTAGTAGGATGCTGTCTCAAAATAAACATTAGAGAATAGGCCTGCGGGTGTAGTTCAGCTAGAATCCCCTGGGTGCAATTCAATTCTTAGTGTAACCACCACCAAAAAAAATTTTTAGAAGAAAGCAATTCATTTCTTTTTGTCTAAATTTACATGCCAACCATGCACTTCTGCTACAAACTGAGTAAAACAGGAGCAAATAGGATATGTTCCTCTCTATAAGCCAAAATTTATAATGGAACTGATCGGGCCCAAATTTTAGCTTTTATTACTCATATATATTGATTAAATCAAGAATTTTGAGACCTAACTCTCAAGTGCAGAGTATTTCTTTGATTTAGCATCCCTTCACCCTCCACCTAGATGGCCTTTCATCCTAAATTAAGAGCCAATTCAAGCTCCTGATTAAACAATCTTTTACAAAGATCTGGGCCATAAATTCAAGTGGCTCTACATCAAGTACACGTTGCTATTTTGACTCTGTGTCTTAGTTCTCCTGGCCGAATTTCTCCTTCTTTCCTTGACTGAAGCTTTCATTCTGAGAAACAGTGTACCTAATAATAACTCCTCTGTGCGTTTTTGGGAGGTTTGAACCTCTAGCTTATTTCAGAATTATTGTCCTGCCTTTTGTCAGTTCACTAAGGCTCAATTCTTGTCCAGTAATCCAGGCCATTTTATCTGGTACTGGACCACCCTGACTTAGACCACCTGCCTGGATTTGAACATATTTCCTTCTTCCAGACTCTGCATAGGAATGACCTGCTTACCTCCCATTGGGAAAACACCTGTCACTTCTTGAAGGACTCTTCTGACATTGTTTGTCCATCCTCAAAGCATCCTGGGTAATCTACTGAGGTACTCCCCCAGGGACGGCTAGATGTTTGAATTCAAGGACCTCAGCCTGTAAGGCTGTGATGCAGCAAGCCTAGGATGAGATCCAGCAATCTGCAGTATTAAAATTTGGCATGTTGCTGAAAGCTCTAATAAGGAATCCCCGTATAGGATGAGATTTGAAGAATGAATAAAATTTCATGTGACTCAGGAAGGGATACAAATATAGATAAAATAAGCAAAGCAATCTAATGGCAAAAGGATGTAGGGCATATTTTAAAGAGATAATCTAGTCAGCTATTGGCCCATATAGGTGTTTAAATAGCATTTTCTACAATGAAAAAGTGAAATCTATTGTGTTGAACAAATGAAGTTTGTCTGGAGTTTGTACAAGGAGATGCAATGGAGATACATAAGAATAAAAAGAATAAGAGAGAGAAAAAACATGTATTTTAATCCAACATGGACAATGTATCTGAAAGTATGCTTTGATTTAGTACAATTGTCTTACATGTTTTATATGTTCTTTGTCCAATCAGCCAAAAGCATTGCTTTTCAATTAGTATATATTATAATTGACTTTATAAAGTCTTAGAAGAAAAATAAATATATCCAATGGTGGAAAAATAAAAGGGGCAGAGGGAAGGAGGAAAACAATTGAAATATGTTATGTACACGTAATCAATTTACTACGATGAATGTAATCATTATGTACTGTATTTTACTAATAAAGTTATAAAAAGAATGAAAAAGTGGAGGAGAAACAAATTCTGATGATGAATGCTAGGATGTATGTTGTAGATAATAAAATAGAGAACTGTTTATAGAATAGTTGGGGCTACCTCTTACACAATGTGCCTTTCATCATTACCCCTGTGCTTCAGCTACCCAAATCTCCCCGTTTAACCCTTACATTTCATATATTAAACTACACCTGGCAATGCACAGATGCTCTAATTTGCATGTTAAAACAGATTCAGCCCATGCGAATAGGTGCAAAGATGAGACTGATGAGCGCGCTGGATTAGCGGGAGTGAACAGACTACAGGAAACAAGAGTTAATAGACATTTGTAGAGTCAAATTTAAAAGGAATAGGCAAAATGAAGTCATGACATGGTCTGAAAACTAAGATGTGATTATGTGGGAGATATAGAATCACAAAAAAAATGAGGCTTGGGGTCCAACTGATTATCAAGTAAAAGCATACAAAAACAAGGAAATGAGGATATTTTGTGAAACATAAATTCTAGTTTTTAATATACTTGAGGTTAATATGCCAACCAAGAAATCAGCTGAAATTTTCCAACAATTTGTTCACATGCGGGTGTGAAAGACAAATAGAGAGCAAAGTCCAAGAGAGTAGAATAATATTCTAAAGTAATGTTCTAGAGAAGACATCAGCTGAATTACAAAGGAGCACTTAGATCCCAAAGAAGGGGAAAGGCAAGTACATCCTAAGAGAGTATATGGAAGGCATAAAGAAATATCTAGATAGATTTTGAGGTGAGGGAAGGCAAATCAACATGTTTGAAACTATTAGCAGCATAAAGAACATAACATATGGATGAGATAGAGGGTGAATTAGCTTAAGATTAGAAACAAAAATTTCCTATTGAAAATTAACCAAGTTTTAACAAGAGATATACAGAAGATGGTGCAGCAGCTAGACTGGCTGTGAAAGATGATTGTATAGCTGAAGAAGACTGAACCATTTTTATTTTTTCTAACAATATTTAGCAGCAAGCAGATTGTGGAAAACAACTTGTGGGATCTTCCCAGATTTAAGAACTTTCCTGGAAGATGACTCACAATGGCATGGTTTGAAATGCAGAAAGCAAGAGAAGGCGTTTCAGAAAGCTGAAATGCAGCTATTCCAGTCTGGAAAGGGAGAACACTGCAGTGGGCAGAAAAACCACATTGGAAGGATAAAAAGGAAAGGATAATGGACTAGATGCTAACATCAGAGACATGGCAGGCTGTGTCTTCGAGTTCTCGCTTTACAGACTTAGCAGTGGAAATGTGCAGTAAAATTAAGTGATGCAGATTTCAAATATGTTTCCAAGATAGGGGTTTGGATGTGCCAGAGCCAAATAAGTATGCCATTACTCACAGTTCCCATTTGGAAAGGCATCCAAGGAAGTGGTGTTATCAAGAAAGACTCAGAGTTTAATTTTTCTCCCCAGGGAGAATGTGGGGGGAAAGTAGAATAAAGATTGTGACAGGAAGGGCCACTGTTAGGGAGAATTCAGAGTTTCTTGTGCCCTGCAGTCTAGTGAGCTTTTAATTCGCAGAATGGGAAAATAAAAGGAAATACATAGAAAAGGAAATAGATGGAAATGAGTCTGATGCTGGAGCCATAATCCAGGGAAGCCTCTAGGGTTCCATAAAAGTGACTGAGAGGAAAGAAAAGATACGTTCACATGTTCTTTCCTTCTTAAAAATTATAATAAAGCCTATTTCACTAAGTTGGAGAATTTTGTGTTTGTATAAACACAGCAGAACCAATATTCTCTTGCTTCCCTCCTTTCAGCCTTCCAGGGTGTGGAAAACTGCACAGCTGATACTCTTGTAACACACAGCCTAGGGAACCAGGTATTGCATTTTCAAGCATGCGCTTCATATCTTTATGTAAACAGGCTACAAAGATTACAAACAGTACTTACACATGTATGACCATGTTTCATGTTAGTTACCTATTTCAAAGGAATGAGCTCTTTCACATTAGTTACCTGTTTCGGGTAGAGTACTGACATCGCACGTGCTTTCGTTGCCTTCCCCAGCTGAGGTTGAAGCTCTTACTTTAAAGACATACGAAGTATTAGCAAGAAGTTTCACGAAAGTATACATGTGATCTTCGGGAGAGACTTTTGTAGAATTCCTTTCGAATGTTATCAGGTAATGTGTGATTATTCCATTTGTCTTTTCTGGTGGGTCCCACTTCACTGAAACCGACTGCCAGTTACTTGCTGTACACTCTATATTCTGCACAACATCTGGAACTTAAGGATAAACATATGCCCAAACTTAAAACTTAAACATGTGTAGTATATAAATTATTGAATTATATGATTGCTAGATAAAATTATGCTTAGGAATAAAGAAAGAATCAAAATCTAGTATATCAACTTTTCAATGGGTACTCAAAAATTTGTTAACATAGACTGAATTAAATTGCTATTGGCTCATTTTCTGTGCTGTTCTGTTAATGCTTACAATATTGAATCAGTCAGTGAATATTTTCATAGGTCCCAGTAGCAAGCACATTCTCAAACCCTTAGAAAAAACTGTGTAGCCTCAAGCATAGGAAGTGGTTGCTACCCCCTTCCTTAATCAGAAAGGTACGATCTTAGCCATACATTAGTGTGGAACCTTTTAATGCAAAACATAAATATAAGTGACCCACTAATGTGGCATAACCAGGCTCACCAGTACTGGGAAATCTAGGATTCTTTGAAAGCATCTTTAAGACTTTATCCTTCACCCTTTTAGAAGTTTTTGGAGAGAAGACTTAAGGAGCCCTGTTGTTTTTTCCCACGGACATCTGAATTTACTTGAAAGTAACTCAGTATCTCTATATTTCACTATATCTAGTTAACCTGGATGAGAAGTGATACTCCAGCCCACCAAAGAGACTGCACACTGAGGAGACTGGCCACATGACACAGAAAAGTCAGACAACATCCCCCAATGTTAGTATTAATAATTCCTCTTATTACAACATAAAAAGAATAGCAGAAAAAAATTGGCAGGTACTCAATTTGTATATTACAAACCATAAGCCATTATTTCAGTGATTTAAAGAATGCTAAGTAATCTGCAACTTGACTACTGTTCTCTTGGCCTAAAATTCTCTTACAAGCCTTTTCTTCCCTCTGTAAGACAAAGGCATCAATACAAAAGAAAATTTCTAGGGAATGTATGATATTTAAAATTGAAAACAGGATCATTTCTGGGATGACCAAAGTCTATGACAATTAAATATCATTAATTACTCAATTTCTTATTTTAAAAAACTTTGTGATAATCTTTTTCCAAAATAACTTAAGACTGTTGACAATTGCCAAAGATCCAGTCTTTACAAACATCTGTTTATGAACATCTATTTCACAGACTGTGAGCCTCAAAACAAATAATTAACCAGCAATATTATAATTCTTACAGGTAAAAATTGTCTATGACTTAACAGACCAGAACATAGAATTTTGTGATATAATTGCATCTTACTGTTAAAAATATGTATTGGCTTACAGAGCACTCTCTACAAGAGCAGCCTTGAATTGTATTGATTTCCTCATAGGTTGAACATGTTTTTTTAGGTTGAACATTTGTATATATTATCACTCACTCTCCCATCTATTTCCTAGAGTAAGCCCCAATTTTCATGACTAAGCAGAAGGAGATTAAGTTCTTCTGAGTTTTGAAAGCCATTTCCATACATACTAGCTGAATTATAACTTCTTCATCCATAATGCGGACATGATGGTAACAATGAGTTTACAGAGCATTTACTGTGTGTCTAACACTCCAATAAATGCTCCTAATGAGGCTTTCCAAGTATTTTTACCACATTTTACAAGATGATGATGGTTAATGTATGCTCTTTCTCAGTTCAGGATGCAGGGACTGAGAGGACTTTGCAATGTTCTACAACTACAAAGTCAAGGAGTAGGATTCCAACTCAGACATAAACCTCGGAGAATAAACTTTTATCTACCAGAAATACTATTTATTTGAAGTGTCTTATAGGCATGCCATGAAAAAAAGCTTGATATTCATAATTTAAAACCAAAATGATTCCTGGAGCAGTGAATGGCCCCAACCTCAACTGAAAGATTAACTAAGACAGCAGAAGCGCATTGAGAGGTGCTGAGCAGCACTGGCTAGAACAGGAATTTGCACTCATTAAGTAATCACTGACAAAAAGAAAAAAACACGAGGAAGACATGTAAGGCCCATCTGGGAGTAGAAAAAGTGCATTTCTAAGCCACCATAAAGTAGATAATAAATGGAAAATTTTCAGTGACCACATAAAAACAAGCTATGGCGCAGAACCCTGTGCTCCAGTCAGAAAGTTGCTGGTGAACTACATCAGTGGGATTTCAGAGGCCCTGACTGTTATAAGGGGACTGCGGGGATGGACATAGGGGGCTGAGAGACTCCTGCTCTTCAAGTGCCACAAGTCATCTTCATAAAGAAAGTCACAGATACGTTTCATAAATCCCAATCAGTCTGTTGGAAGTGCCTGTTAGTTCATTTCCCACTTCTTTCCAGGTATCTCAGAGAATCCTAAGAACAAAAGAATTTCATACATGTCTAGAAACCTACCTTATTATAAAGGAGTGTTTTACTTCAACTTTCTCAGTTAAAAAAGAAAAGATAGTTTAAGTATATATGTATTAACACCAACACGTGCTTTAAGACACTATGACCAAGCCTAACCTTAAAAGTACTGACATTCAAGTTCCCTGTGAGTAAAATACCTACCACATAAACTAAAAGAGCAAAAGGAAAAGCTTTAAATAGAAGAGGAAATATTTCAGGTTCAAAAATTGTGTCTAACCTGATTCACGGGTTGTGAATTTTACTACATTACTGAACTGATTGCCATTTCCTACTTTGGTAAATGCAGAAACACTGATAGAATAAGTGCTGACTGGTTCCAGGCCAACAAGTTTAGCTTCATGTTGAAAACCTGACATATTCTGGAAAATAAGAAAAAAGATTTTTATTCGCAATTCAACATCAAAAAATTGCAGATAGAAGAAATAGTTTAATACAAGAAAGCTATTCCTTCTATATTTAACCTATGATTTAATGGATATTTTAAAATTAAAATGAAACAAACACCTGTGCTTTCTACCATAGATTGGTTCAGCTTATGACAGAAAGATGAAGTGAGCCTCCTCTTTGCGCTAAGTCTCATCCAGTAGATTTAGTGCTTCTGTTTTAATATTTAGATCTTTGATCCATTCTGACTTTTGTTTAGTGCATGGTGATACATTCCCACCATCTTGTCTAGTGAAAACTCTGTATTATCCCTAATGTTTTATTTAATTTTTTTTAATTCTCTTTAATGGTTTGAACAATCTTCCATTCTTACATCTGGTAATCTGAGCAATGTAGTTGAAGATAACAATAGGTAATATAACAACCACTGGTAATTCCTATCATTTTGTTTTGAAACCCTGTATTACTTTTAATGTTCTTGCTTTGTTTTGTTTATGTCTGTGGTGTTGATATGTTGCTATTGCTCTTCTTTATTCTTTTACTACTCTCTTGAAAATAAAAAAAGAAGTCTAACAATCACCATTTAAGGAGAGAAAATGAGAGTACTTTGTTTTCATCTAATCACTCTTCATATTATTTGGCATTGCCTACTAATTATTTTCCTAAATTTTGTTAAACCTAAAGTTCCTAAATTTAAATTTTAAATCAGGAACTGTGGATGATTAGCAAAACTTTATTTTTTCCAAATTCATCTAAGATCATTTTCAATACCTACTAACATGGCTAGCAAGTCAGTTTAGTCATCAGCTACTGTATGCTATGCATGGGAAGGGAGGTAAGGCAATCACTAAAAATCTTTGATTCCATGGCGCTTAAATTCATTATTTTCTCAGACAGTCCCTAAATTTCTAATTTGACACAAGCCTTCAGAAAATGAGAAAAGCAATAAAAGAATTATCATTTAATTTACCAAAGAAGAATATACATTCTTGTGGGATAAAATACCATTAAGAACAAGGTATTCATTCAAACATTATTGCCCTAACCAAAAACCATATAGTGAACTTTATGGAAAGAGAAGAAAATCTTCCATATGGTATCAATGTTAAATAATGTTGTCTTCTCTTTCTTATGGAAAGAGAAGACAATCTTCCATATGGTATCAATGTTAAAATAGTTCATTACATCTAACAAAATATAAACCATGCTCATGTAAAGCATCTTTTGCAGAAATTTTTTAAGAATATTAACTCTTGAGGCAGTTACAGTTAGAGTCACATTTTTAAGTCATCTCTAGGAAGACACTGGCATGCTATACCATCCTATATCTTTTCACCCTTTCACACATAATTGGCAAGTCATGTTGACCGGTGAATATAAGACAGGATCTCTGTCACCAAGAAATTTCTGTATTAACTACAGAAATCTACAAACAATTGCTGACTGAAAACAAATTAAACATGAAACAAGGAAATTTTCATTTTGATTAGGAAGGGTTAATATCCAGAGAAATGACGAAACCCAAAAGATTAAAATAAAAGGTGTAAGACTAACATCAAATACTGAACAGATTTACACAAGAGTAAGTTTTAACAGACCATTTCATTAGGTAAATAATTTCTTCTATCATGTCCGTGTGACTTAAATTACCTATGTTTCAATCTGTATGTAGATCACTGAGGTTTGATTGATTTACATAGTAACATGTGGAGAAGTTCTGGAATTTTTCTGCCTCCACAAACCCATACTTAAGTCTTGAAAGAAGAAAAAGTATAAGGAAAAACAGAAAATAATAGAAATGGATATTGTCAGGACATGGAGTAGATGAAAGATGAAAGCAGAAAAACATACTAGGAACATACATATAAGATGTAAAAAGTAAGCAGAACATACTAGAACATACATATAAAATGTAAAAAGTAACAGAAACCATACGTAAAAAAAAAACTACCCACCATCTGTTACACTGTATTTAATATTTTATGCCTCAAAGATTACATCTTTCTCCTATTAAAACATTAATGGTAGCATTTCTGTTGAAAAACAATGACTAAGAATGTTAGAATTATATTCATGTAATAGCATACTTCCATTCTATGTTCAATGCTATTATGATGCTGGATGAACTTTTTAAAAAATCTACATATAAGAACAGCAATAATAGCTAACATGTGTATTATATTCCTTTAATTGTTCTAAATGCTTTAGATTTTCCCTTTTAATTCTCACTTTATAATATATATATATATTTATCATTCCTATCTTTCACTTGAAGAAACTGAGGCCTAAGAGTTTAAGCAACTTCCCCAATGCATCAAAGTACATTTCTTGGGAAGATTTAAACAGGCAATAGGACGTCAAAGCCCTTAGTTTTCCACTCTGCTCAGGTGTCTACATTAGAAATTGATGTTCTAGGGTGATAAGATCATATACACACACACATGCACACACATACATATATACAGACAATTCCACACACTTACACATACATATACACACAATTACATACACACATACACATACATATGCACACACATACACATATACACTTAGACATACACATGCATACACACACATACATACACATACATATACACATACTTCAGTGCACAAATACAGTCATTCTCACAACGCAATTACTCTGAGAAAACTGATTATTTTTCACTTTTGATATTTCTCTGTAACTCAAACAAAGCAAGTACAAAATGGGAAAAAGTGGAGATTTAACAAGAGATGGATACAGTGGGATAGAGGCTTAGTGTCATTCACATAACTATCACACTTCTGGAACAGAGACTGCACATTCATGGAGTAGTGTAACTTAAATTCTCCTCAATTAGTTTGTAAAATAATACATGGGTTTCCAGAAAAAAAGTCACTGATCCTGATGACATAACTGTAATCATTGCTTTTGATTTTTTTTTTACTATTCAGCTTATAAGCTGCACATGCTATATGATTTTTAAGATAGTAAAAAATTTAATACATACTCTATTGGGTAAAATATTTAGTGTACATGGTTTTTGCCATTCTTGCTGTAATTAAAGCAGAACATTCCAGAACTTCATTTGTCTTTAAAAAAATAAAACATCTACAATTAATGCTAGTGAAGTATGTCATATTTTGGCAATGAAATGCTAGAAATGATACTCATATATTTCAGGCCCCTTGTTATATAGATCCTTTGAGTATTTTTCACTGATTCTGGATCTAAAAATTAAAGAGGGAATGGTGTTTAGGGTTACAAATAAATTAGCATTAAAAGTAAAAGAATAAGTATCTTGCAAGACCACTTAGTATAGAATCATATGCAGGCAAGAATGATTACCACAAATCCAGTGTAAATGCTGCTTTGAAAAGATCAAAAAAAAGATTTACTTGCTATTTCTTTTAACAATAAACACAAATATATTACATTTTTTCACAGGTTCTAAATACACCAGAAAAAAATACTATATACTTTCCAGTATTAACAAAATGGTGCATTAGTGCTTAAATTGCAGATATCTAGAGATTACAAATCTAAGTACACTGCACTAGGAAGCATTCAGCGTATACATCTGCCAAATGCTTTGTACTTTCTCCAGTTGTCCTTCAGTTTCAGGACACAAGGAGATTTTTTCAAAGATCATCCTTATTTTAATTTAAGGCAGCTCACCTTCTCCCTACATGACAAAAAATTCAATTCAGTTTTTGAATTGTTGAAATAAACATATACCATTATTATCAACCTACCTTATAAAATATGGTATCAGTTTCATGTTCATGAATTTTTAAACTATGTACTCTAATAATACCTCCGGGAAGAGGGCTCGGGTTCCATTTCAGCCACACAAAGTCTGAAGTATAGTTGACTAAAGTCAGGTTTTGAGGAGGCGCTAAAGGCACTGCAGGAAAACACATGATAAAACTTAGTTATAAAACCTGCAGCATAGAAATGTATCATGACCGTAGCTTCTTGAAGGCACTGGTTAAGAAATATCCATACACTGATCCACTTTTTAACTTCAGAAAGAAAAATTGTAAGTAATTATGCTTCTGTTCTTAGAACACAGTAGCTCCAAAGTTGTTTCAAAGGTAATTCTGAAGCTTGAGTTGGGGGGAAAAAGTTCACCAAAGTACATAAATAATTGTAATTACAGACAATCAAACTTCATTGATTTTCCAGGCTGTTCCTTAGAAAGAGCAAGTTCTGGAACAGTGAAATTGTTTGAGCAAAATGTGTATTCTGGCTTACCTGACTCATCCGTGTAAAAGAAAAGAACAGCGGAAGGACCAAGTCCTTTAATAGTTCTTGCAGCAGCAAAAAAACTATATAATGTAAATGGTGAAAGCTCTTCCAATGTTGTATAGTTATCAGAAGTAACAAAAGAATAATTTTCATTTGGTCCTTGTAAAATTAAATCATAACTTATTATGGCACCATTTGGCTTTACTGGGGGATCCCACGATAAGAGAACTGAGGTAGAGGAAAGGTTTTTAAAAGTGTTGATTATTGGTGAAGTCTCTGGGACTATAAAAGAAAAAGAAAATGTTAAGTAAAACAAAAGTAAATTAACATTGATCAAGAAGAAGCATTACTCATAATTAGATTTAACTTTATTACATTATTTTAATGTTAGGAAAGAATTTATTTAGCTTATTGAAAGATTAGTTATTGAGAACAAGCAAAGAGACCATATAAGAACAAAATCCTATAAGAAAGTGATATGAAGGAAACAAACAATAATAAGCTGCTTATTAGGCAAGGAAAGGCTCAGGCCTACCATCTTCCTCCGTTCTGATGTGCAGCTGGGCAGTGTAAGTATCAGAGAATCCCTTTTCTGTTGCTGGAGTGATTTTTAATATATAATCAGTGTATTTTTCCAGATTATCAAAATACATGTTGTTTTCATAAGTAACTAGAGGTGGTCTCATGCTGTGAGTAGTCTGCTGCAAATTCAGTGAAACATAGTAGAAGACTAGACCATTTGGTTGAGACGGTGGCGCCCAGCTTACATTTATTGCAGTTGATGAAATTGACTCGAAAGTCAGGTTTCCAACAAGCCCTTCAGGTACTATGACAGGAATTGAGCAAGATATAACAATCATCAGTTGTCCTAAGTAGAATCTGCACACACAAATTGAGCATAACAATTGAAGTGATATCTGCTGCATCACTAGCTCTTATGCTATTTAAATGCAGATCATTTATATAAAATGTCACCCCTTAATTATTTTAAAAATCATTCAAAATACACATTCAAAATTCAAAATAAATCTTTAATCTGTATAACAATTATTTTATGTAATGTTCTCTTGACTTTTCTTATGACATGGAAAGAGAGACAGTATGAATGTGTGTGTATGAATATTCAGATACTTTAGTATTTGGTAATTTATCTGATCTACACAATACTTTAGTTTTTTTCTTCCAGAGATTATCCTTACCTAACATATGAGGAAAGATGCCAGTAAGTGACTTGTTCCAGCTCATACTGATGGTAAGAATACTCAATGGTAAGCATTTCTGATTTTGAATAACAATCTTAATCCGGTCACCAGACTATTAACCCACATTTTTATTTTAAATATTACAATATTTATAAAAAATTCGACCTCTCAGATATCAGCTGTATTGTGAGACTAGACTCTATTAAGGTAAATCTGAACTCCTACTTTGAGGAATGTATAGTTATTGGCTATTATTCCTAATGCTATAATTAAAATTGATGAAATATTATAAGCTGCAAAAAAAATTGAAAGATCTACATTTATAGAATTCCTGAAATGATATTGACCATATATTGCACTAAAACATTTTTTGTTTGTTTTTTGGGGGGATGGTTCTAGGTCTTTTTGAGACAGGGTTTCACTGTGCAGTTCGGGCTGGCCTTGAACTCACTTCGTGGCCTGGGCTGGCCTTGAACTCCTGCCTCAGCTTCCTGAGTGCTGGGGTTACAGGTATGTGGCGCCACACCTAGCACACTGTTGTTTAAAACTTCTCCAAATTATATTTCTACACATTTGTCATACTTTGTTGATCAACTTCTCAACTATTTAAAAGATTTTTACAGTAACAAGAAAAACATTTTTTTCATGTTTACAGTATCTGTCAAGTTGGGGCTTTCAAGCGAAAGACATGGAATTTTATTCTCAGTAGTTTAGGACAATATCATTTCTCAGTGAGACCAATCTTTAAAAGTGTAAACAAAGAAATGACCACAAAGAAAATATGCAGTGATCCATTTGTCATTGTTTTCTGACAGCTAAAATCTAAAGGAATAAAAAACTTTAATCATTATAGTTTTGTGAACAGGGTTCTGTGGAAGCTGCATGCCATAAAAATCTGGAGATAAAAAGGATATTCTGAATGTATTAGTCATAAACATAATAAAACTAAAAATGCTGCAAGAAGTCTTGTGTAGATGCAGTCTGAAAAAGAAATGAGCTGTTGGAAATTTTTTTTTAAGTTCCTAAAGGAAATGGATAAGTACTATTAGAAAATTCATGCATGCATGTAGAAGCATTTTTCATGCCATAGCCAGATGGCTGTGACATCTTCTGAAGTAGTAAAAACAAGAGCATTTTCATGTATGAATGGGAGCAGTTTTTATGAATAGAAAAGACTATTACTATTATGTTTTATAGCTCTTCTAAATGAATTTTTAAACTTCTACAATGAATAATTAAATATGCTAAAGTAGATTTAATGACCAAAATACATAACTAGGAAAAGTTCATGAAATAATTAAAAAGTTTTAATCCAATAGAAGATTAATAAATGTTTTTTGTTTACATACTGTCTTGATCTGTGTACACTTGAATTACATCACTGCTTTCATTCCCACTTCCAACTGAAGTACTTGCTGTCAGCCAAAATGTATAGCAGCTGAATATTGCCAGATTATGTATGATTGCAGACACAGTAATATTGTCAGACTCACTGGTTACTTCATGCAGTGTAAAATTCTGAAAAATAAATATACTGTTTTAATGGTTTAGAACATATTTTTAGTACACTTCAAGATTCTAAAATAATTATTTTCCATTAATTGATTACTCCTGAATGATTTCAAATAATTTTTTACCTGTTAGTCAACAAGGTCACTTATTATTGCACTGTTAATACTAATTTTTAGAAAAATCAAAATGTAATAATTTTATAGGAGTAAATTTGAAATTCCTAGTTCTAAAAGAAGAATAGATGGTAGTAATTTTGACTGCAAAATCAATACACAAAAGAGAAAAGAGTAAAAATTCCAAGGTTATGTTGGAAAAGAGCATGAGGCCAAGGGAAACTGCTACAACTGTGCTTGTCAGCGTCAGTTTTCCCCTTCAAAATTTAGGTAGTTTCAAAGTATTGGCTACTTTATACAAGCTTGGTAATATTACAAAACTTTTTTTTTCTTCACTAGAATGCTAGACAGTATATGAGAATGTTTCCTTCTTTCTACAAATGCAAATAGTATTATCAACATATTTTTGCAATACTGAGGATTAAACCCAGTAACCTGTGTACACTACCACTGAGTTATACCCTCAGCCCCATCTGTCTGTCTCTCTGCCTGCCTGCCTGCCTGCCTGTCTGTCTGTCTATCCAAGAAAAGGTTTCCTTAAATTGCCCAAGAGAGACTTAAATTTGTGAACCTCCTGTTTAAGCCTCCCAATAGATGGGATTACTGGCAGTGCTAACACGCCTAACTATTATTATTCGTCTTTAGTGGGTCTTTTCAAGAACTGTGGGAAACAAGAGGGAAGCCATTAAATGCATTCTAATGTATACAGTAAAATAAACTGAAATTTCTCTTGTCAGGCTATACTTACATTTATTAAAGGAGGATTTTAAAAATTTTTAATTTAATTTCTGCAATAATTTCCTTTTTGGCCTAATTTTAGTGAGACACAAAATCAAACAAAATGGTTTCAAAAACAAAGGAAAATAGATTTTTAAAACATTTGCATGATTAGTACAAATATTTTCATACTATTTAAGAAACACATCTACTTACACTAAGTAATATAAGCCATTGCAATCTACACAAAAGCCTTTGAGTCTTACAGACCTATTTTCAAGTTCCCACAGGGAAACACTGGATAAATAATTGCAAAGTTTTTCTTTCCCAAGTTATAAAATAGGAATAATCGTCTCCACTTCACAGAGAGTTTTGGGGGATTAGATTGCAAGAAAAACATAAATCAATTAATACCATGCTCAGCATACAATAACAAAAATTAATGGTAATTTGTTTCAGGATGGTAAATTTGACTAACAGGACAATAAATTTGACTAAATTTGCGATAAAACTAGTACTTAAATTATCAACAAATTAAATTCAGCAAAATATTTTGTGGTTCTTTTGCCATTATTTGAGGGAAAAAATGCAATAAAAGATTTACTTCAATTTTGTGGGGATTTATTTCAAAACAGAAACACTAAAGGCATGTCAAAGTCTCACACAAAATAAGATGAAATTCAATGCCTTCCAACACATTTACTTTATATATGGAATATAAAGCACCATTGAAAAGTATTATTAATATAAAGCTTCTAGGTAAAATTTTTAGGGTTTTTTTGTTATAATTTGCTCTAATTACCAATGACCTTGATGACTAGTAAATAATGAATGATTTGAATTCAGTCAGGAGTAATTGTTACTATGTGGATGATTTACCAGGTAACAAATTTATTAAAGAGATCAATAATATTTTACATTTTAAGTGAATAATGTATGTAAAGCTTAATGGAATATTGTAATTTTGATAATTATAGTGTTAACTGCATGTCTCAAGCCTGGGCTTTGACACATACCAGTGAGAGGGGAGTGGTGGCACACACTTGTAATCCCAGCCCTCTGGGAGACTGAGGCAGGAGGATCGTGTGTTCAAACCCAGCCTGGGAAACTTATCAACTTAATGAGATCCTGTCTCAAAATAAAAAATAAAATAGCTGGGAGTAGGGGAGGTAGTTTAATGGGAAAGCCCAGGATTTAAACCCCAACATCACCAAAAAAGGAAGGAAAGGAAGGGAGGGAGGGAAAAACACAGGAAGGGAAGGAGGAAAAGAGAGAGAGAAATAGAGGGAGAGAAAGAAAGAAAGAAAGAAAGAAAGAAAGAAAGAAAGAAAGAAAGAAAGAAAGAAAGAAAGAAAGAAAGA
>NW_004955405.1:19181619-19189670 GCF_000276665.1 Chinchilla lanigera | reverse complement strand
AAAGAAAGAGAAAAAGAAAGAAGAAAGAAGGGAGGGGGCAAGAAGGAAGGAAGGAAGGAAGGAAGGAAGGAAGGAAGGAAGGAAGGAAGGAAGGAAAGAAGGAAGGAAGGTAAGAAAGCTATCAGTGGTTAAAAATATTTTGGCAGTGGGTACTTATGTAGGACAAATGTTATGACCACTGTACTTCTTAAAAGATAAGGAATTTTGAGGCAAAAAGTAATAAAAAATAAAGGATATTAAAGAGATCATAAACAGGTAAAGACTTGGGAGAGATTTCTAAAGTAATTCTAATGTAGCTGGAATTCTAGTAATCATAACTTACATAATCTGAGATAAACATTTTAATATAGCTATTTCACTTTGAAATGATATGTTCTCATTAAGCTAAAAGCAGATCGCTGTTTCCCCCCCCCCTTGGGAACCCACAAATATGCTTGCCATGGAGATCTTTAAATATTTAAACTGAAGTCTCTGTGTGCCTTTTCTTTAACAAAATGAAATCTGTTAGCATTTTGACTTTTTTGCAGTACTGAGGACTGAACCCAGAGCTTTTCTCTCTACCACTAAATCCATGCCCAGCCTTTTTTTAGTAGTGTATATTTGCAGTATATGATGGTTACATTTGTTTGGAGCAGTTGGCATATATATGATGTATATAACACATCTTCATTTTCAGTCCTTTATTTCACTCATCCAATTATTTTTGCCTAGTAATGCCTTTTGGCCCAAATTATTTAAGGCTACATTTTCGCTTATATAAACACAGTCAGATGGCATTTAGTAAAGGTTTTCAAACTTGATTAATCAACCAACATTCATTTAGCACTTTTTAAAATATGAGACATAGAATGTCATGCTATGTGAGGAGATGACATAAACTGGTAAAAATTAAAAGTGTAGGAGAGCTAATATCCTACACAAAAGAAAATGTGTGAAAACTGTAGGAAGAATAAGATGCATTGCCAAGGAGCAGTAGTGATTAAATTCATCAAGATAAGAAGAAAAGGTCACTCCATAATTGAATGCTCCAAAATTATAACTAAGTACTGAATAGTGGTCTATTATAAGAATTTTATGGGGGTTTTTTGATTGAAATATTTACTGAGCAGCAAACCTATGCATGACACTCATCAGCAAAAGGAAAGATAAAGGTCATTGGTCTTTTTTTCGAGGTGTATGCTGTGATATAAGGGAGTTAAAATGAGAGTAATCTGAAATAGGGTTCAGAGTGTAACACGATAGACACAGGGTATTCTGCAATGTTCTGTAGGAAGGAGAAAGAAGAGAAAGGAACAACAAAAAAAGCTATATACTCATTAAGCTGCATGGTTTTCATTCAGAGACCTTCTAGTCTACCAATCCAAAGCAGAAAATCAGAAGACACTGGTGCTATTTTTAACAGTAACTTTAAGAATATATTAAAGTACGAATGAACATTAAGCAATATGAGACTATAGTTTGAAAGGTTTTAACATTGTTAGTCTGTGCCTTCTTGCAGCTGTCACACTTAAAAGCATTCTTATGATTATTTAAAAGGTAACATATTCTAAGACATATGAATATCAAATTTGATCATATTATACACCCAGGTTGAATTTGGAAGTTTATAAGATCGTGTTGAAACTATACATAGATGCTCTCACTTGATTATTCAGATGGTGAGAAGGAGAATCAAAATATAGTCATGTACAAGCCATAATTAAATTGTATAGAAGCAAAACCACTTTGCTAAGATTCAGAAGTGTAGAAATGGTTTGCAATGATTTTATTAAGCGTGTCCATATACAGCAAACATATGTATACATGGAGGTCAGTTGTTGTAACTGAATGGTTCTAAAAGCTGCAGAGGGGAAGGGGAATGGAGGGGTAGGAAGCAGGTTTAAAAAATAGGAATTAAGAAATACCATGTACTGTACCAACACCCCACAGTGAATGTAACCGTTGTGTACTACAAACATGTGCCAATAAAAGAAAAGAAGAAAAACCTGCAATTTGAATTCTGTTCATGGTAAAATGAAATACTGTTAAATTTTTAAACAACAGTGTAGGGAAAAATAAACTCTCTTGAAAATCTCCATTTTTCTTTCATAAACAGCAGAACAAAAGAAACAGCAAAAGCTCTTTGATGTACAGAGAAGGAGCAAACCAAACTCTCCCTTTTCCTACTGCTCTTAAAATGTTGTATTTTAAAACTTCTGAGTCCATATCTATATATTTTCAGGTTTTCAGTAAAGTTTTCTTTCATGGCATTAGTTTTAAATAGTTACACTTGCACACCCCCAGGCTGTGTTATCTCTGAAAGCTCTAAAATTTACCACCACGGCCCTAAACTAACCTTCTCACTTTCGCTCTCTGCTAGGCTCTGCCTAGGTGACCTGCAAAGTTCTGCCCTGACCCTGTTCATTAGCCAACACTACACTACAGGGCACTAAAGCAAGCTTGCTTTTGTCTCCAGATCATCACAGCTGACAGCAGTGACTCTTGGACTGTCACTCACAATTGTGGTCAGGTAACTCAGAAGAATGGAGATGTTTCTCTATCCTAGTTTTGCTTAAAAAGATCCAAAGAAATAAGAATTGCCAAATTCACAATCCAATGCAGTCTTTAGTTTCTAGCAGCCAAGTGTGTATTTTGTAAATTGCATTATTTATCCAAAATCGGTTTTCCAAATCATATTCTAATTCTCCTCCTTTCTTTTTTAATCACCACCAGTCAAATTTTGTTCTTTCTATGTATTAGAATTTTGTGAAAAATTTAATTTGGAGAAATCACATACTCTTGCTGAAAAATTGAAGATATTTCTCTCTCTGAAATACATTTCAAATACTTTCATGGGCATTATCCTTCACATAACAGGCAATGTCTATCTACAGACTGTAAACCTAGAACCTCACATATCACAAAGCAAATAACCATGTTCCCTGTTGTCTCCATTGTACCTGATACTAAACAATAATAATGTGCATTGTTATGGTGACAATAGCGACCTCTCTTGCCAATAACAGAAAATATTTTTAATTGAAGAAAATACACAAACATATCCTAATACCAAAACTATTTGCATCATGCACAAATAAATCCAGATGTATTTTTAGCTAAGAAATAGCTTTAAGAATAAATGAAACAATCAACATTTTAGAGAACAATTTTTGAAGGAAGTATAAACGAGAGCTACCTTCACTTAAAATTTTAAGTAAGTGGCAACTTCATCGTTCTTAATACAAATTAAGCTGGACACAGAAATTCTGTGTGTGTGTGTGTCTGTGTGTGTGTGTTATATGAAAAGGAAGATTAAAATGCATCTGACATTACTCCACCACATTTTTGTATGCCACTGGGAGTTTTGTATGTTTGTGCACAATCATCAGTCTAAAGTAAATAATGTCTTCTGTCATTTAGAAATTTGTATTATGTATTGTTTAAGCTAAGAATGTAAAAAATGTGGTAAGAAAAAATTTAGGTCTTACCTGCATGAAATTTCCTGAAGTATTTCTGTAATAAACAGAATAATATTGTATAATTCCATTGGGTTTTGAGGGAGGCACCCAAAAGAGAATTATTGATGTTGAACTAAGATTTACGTAATGAACATCTTTTGGAGGGTCACTGGGTGCTATAAAACAAAGAGTTAAAGAAAAACTTAAATTATGGTCTCAAGTAATCTCTGAAATGTGTAATTTCTACCTAAATTTGGTAAGTTAAACTGATAATTATTTTTCAAAATAAGCTTAAATTATGAATAATATCTATTTAGATGTCACAAATGAAATACACAAGACACATTGGCCCATTTCTCCATTTTTCTGCCGTACCAATATTCAAGAGAGGACACAACAGTCATAAACTATTACTCTGAAACCTGCCCACAATATACTCTGGTTTCTCTTCAGATTGTATAAATCTTTCTCCTTTTTTGAAACATGCCCACTGCCATGAATTTGAAAGCAGCAGTATAACAAATTTTGAAAATAGAACACATAAAGCAGAACTTTAGCTTACAGTTTTGAAAATATATAATAGAGGTCAAAGGCAAACAGCTGACTGTGTGTATTTTATTTTGTTTCTTTTAACATACACAAAATTCCTATTATCTGTCAAGTAAATATAGTGTAGAATACATTTATAAATATAAATTTATTTAATCATCATAGGAACCCTGCAAAGTAGATACTTTTCTCTATGTTACAGATGCAAAATTGGGGGCTGGGCATATAGCTCAGTGGCCTAAGCACCTGCCTGGCAAGCGCGAGGTTGTGAGTTCAATGTCCAGTACCGCAAAAAGAAAAAAACAGGACGCAAAATTGAGGCACAGAAAGATCAACTTGCTTTCTCCATCACTGAACTAGAAAGCAGATACAGTTTAAAGGCTCAATAATGCCTTTTGGTATTTGATACTTTCTAAGTAGAGCATGATTTCAATTGTCTTACATGCACAGGAACTCACCTCCCTCTGGGGTTCGAAAGTTAATGACACTGCTTCTAATTTTCCCATCACCAAATCTAGTGCTGGTTGTTACGTAGGCACTATATTCAACATTGTAGTCCAAATCTGAAAACTCTAAGGCGGTTTCAGTTACATTAATTGTTTTTAATGATGATCTATCCCTAAGAGAGAAAAAAGGGTGTTATCTTTACAACTAACTTTTAAATTGAAAATTACCATGTCACGTATGGGCACACGTACATTAAAAATAAGCAATATACATAGCCAAAAACTTAATCTAGATTAATAGGATAAAGATGTCCCTTATCTCAAAAGATTGAACATAGTGAATTTCAGATTACTTTAATAAATTAATGTCACTTGCTTTCAAGTATGTGCAGTATATCTTGTGGTAATGAGTTCATAATTATGGTTTGCTTGGGTCAATTTTAACGGTTCTCTAACATTATGTACTCAATGTAATTATAGCATTCTTTTTTATACTGAGGCCTTAGTAGTTCAAATATTTGTTCTTCTAAAAGTTGCTCTTCTAAAGTCTTATTTATACTATTCCTTCATCTAACAAACCCATTTCATACATTTATAAAAGTGACATTTTCTTCAGACCAAACCAAAGAAACAGTAGACATTGAGTAGGAACATCTAAAATACAGAATCTGGGGCTGGGGATTTATCTCAGTGGCAAAGTGCCTGCCTGGCAAGTGCAAGGTCATGAGTTCAGTTCCAGGTACCGGAGAAAAACCAAAATAAATAAATAAATTAATTAAATAAAATACAGAATCTATGGGCTATCCTTTACTTATTGAACAGAAATTATTTTGAAAACAATGTATGTGTATCATACCAAAAAGAAGATAATTTTTTTGTTTTTGTTTTTGGGTAGCAGGTATTTTCCCAATACTGGAAATCGAACTCATGACCTTGTGCTTGCCAGGTAGGCATTATGCCTCTGAGCTAAATCCCCAGCCAGCAAAAATAAGATAATAGAGCTCATATCCTCACTCAGGCATAGTCTTTGAAATATTGTAAATGTCATTCCAGAAAAAGAAAACAAACAAAATAAATGTTGACTTAAAATTCTTCAGGTAAGTAGCAAAATTTCAAGAGAGGGGGAAACAAAGTCAAAAGAACAAAATATTGGAAATTTTATTGCATCCCAATTTTTTAATTTCAGTTACTTTACCCCAGTTTCAATAGTTTTGGAAGACTAATACATAAAATCAAAGGAAAAAAATGTATGTAGTAGTGCTAAAAGCATTTACAAAGATATTTAGATTTTTCTAAATAATAAAATTAATTATTAAACTATTTAGATAGGGTAGTATGATTCATATCACAGAAAGGGAGTATTTCATGTAATCTCATATTTTTCTTCTTTAAAAACACAAGACTCAAAAAAATAAAAATAGAAAAAAAAACAAAAACAAAACTGCAAGGCTCCCAAGAAGTAAGTGGGTATCTCCACTGAATAGAATGTTCTTTCCTTACCACTGACATATCTGAATCCCTGAGTCACTAAAAGGGATAATAGACTTTATTTGAATTAAGGATCTCCATAAAGAGATAAATTTCATTCACAGTTTTATGATTACAGAAGTGCCAGTTTACTCCAAATATAAATACAAGTAGTGTTATTTCAAAAACAGTTGCATAGTTTACTATAGTCAGAAAAGTATGGATTCACACTGTGTGACTGGAGACATGGGATTACGTAGCCCACTGATGGCGAACCTTCAGTGCTTGCAATGGTGACAAACAACCTGCTGTAGCACATATGCCATAGGTTCACCACCACTTATCTAAGCTACTCAGCAATCTAAACAGTTTCAATGGACATTTTCTTTCAGAAGCAATGGGGAGAATTTTCTTAACTTCTCTCAGATCATAGAAGAGGAGCCTTTAAAATTCTTAATGCTATGTCTGTTAGTCTCAGAAAAAGACCCCTTGTTGAAGAGGTTTACCCAGTCTCATAAACCTGTCATTCGTAGGTCAGTCATCACACTACATAAGAGCTAATGCGGTTCAGATATCTAAAGCTGGGAATACACTAAAGAATCTAACTGAATTATGCCTATTTTGAAAATTACTTCTCAAGCATATTTTTCACTGCCACCTCGCATCACTACCTTCTTGCCCTAATGTTCCCTGCAAAATCTTGCAGATAAGTATGTATATATGATAAGAATAACTCAGATTTTTTCCATAGATAATGCAGAATCAAAATAATTATCTGGAAAATACACATCAAAAATAAATTTTGTCTCAAATATATAGTATTTCAGTAAGAGGACTGTGCTTATAAAATTATCTTAATAAAAATCTCAGTAATCTAATTCAGTTAGCAATATAGATAAACCACTTACCATTAAAGATAAAATGTGTTATTATAAAATTGTTCAGATACTGATACATATTGTGTATTTTGGGATTGGTTTTCTTGTGGAGTTTGGGATTATGATTGATATCGTCATGAGTAATATAGAAAAATATCTGAGTATGAACCAACTTTAAATGAAAACTTCAGAATGTCTCTCAGGTATGTACAAGATGGTTTGCAATAAAACTGAGAACAGGAAGGGAGAAGGAGAAGTGAAATTCACTGAAGAGCTAACTCCATGTTCCTCATGTCCTGTAGCTGTTACCAGATCGGTGGTGAAACATCAATCCTTCAGCTAAGGTATGAGCTCTCTGGTCTTGAAGGGGCCATCCTTCTGGTCTTGAAGGGGCCATCCATACACAGTAGTGTTCACTCCCTTCTCTATGTAAGAAATCCAGCTTTGACATGCCTTGGTATTTTCTGGTTTAGTTCTGAAGCCTCTGTTTTTCTCTTATTAGCTTACACTATTATAGCAAAATTTTATGACTTCCATTAAAAGTTTTTACTTCCTTGTATAAACTATTTGGTGTTCTGTACCTTGATTTTTCCTCTTAATATAAGACTAATCAGTAGTTATCCCTAGCCAAATAACTTTTGATAATGGTACTTTTATTTCTGCTAGTTAAATTGCATGGCTGTTAAGACAAATGGGTTGAATACTTTTCTAAATTAATGATTATTACTCCAAAATATTTACCCTTCCAAATTTTAAATCATTATTATTTAGGTTCACATCAACAATATCTAAGAGTGCTCATTTTGGCAAAGTCTCACACTAGTCTGCATACTATGAATCCCTTCTTAATTTCTGCAAGTCTAATTAAGAAAAATATCTAACTTTAGTTTGGATGCTATTGATCATGAGTGAGAAGCAATGCCCTCTCCTATGTTTATTGATCATTTATAGTTCACATGTAAAAATAATTCATTCACACAATTTCTTTTCTCTCTTCCATTACAGTGTTTTAAGTGTTGGTCAATATATGTCTGACTTATGAAGGACTGTTCTTTCCCCTGTGCCCCAAATGCTTTCCCTGTACCTTTTGAACTTAGAGATGATATCATGAAGTCAATATTCTACAGAATTTAACAAAATTTGCTTCACATCCATCTTGTGTAGGCCTTGGTTACTTTTCTCTCCTTGCTGGAACAAAATACCTGATGCCCAAAATTAAGGAACGAAAGGTTTATTTCTCTTACAGTTTGTGGAGGTTTTAGTCCATACTTGGC
>NW_004955405.1:19084389-19179959 GCF_000276665.1 Chinchilla lanigera | reverse complement strand
ACAGAACAGCCGAAGGCATTCCAGCTCTACTCTTTCAGCTGAAATCTCCAAACCTTTCCAAACTGTTCCCACAAGCTGTTTCCCAAAGCTCTTGAACCACATAGTCAGGTATAGTCACAGCAATGACCCCACCCCTCTGGTACCAAATTCTGTCTTGGTTACTTTTCTCTCACTGCTGGGACAAAATACCTGATGCCCAAAATTAAGGAAGGAAAGGTTTATTTTGCTTACAGTTTGTGGAGGTTTCAGTCCATACTTGGCAGGTTACAAGGCAGAGTGGCACATGGCAGAGGGCTACAGTTCATGGCCACAGAACACAGCAAAAGCAACAAGCACTAAAGGGAGGAATGGCAGCAAGCAGCCTCTTTTTCTCCCTTACATATGCAAACTATCCACCCCAGGACAGGTGTAGCTCTCACACCCATAATCAATTGAACTCTAAAAGCCTGCCCCATGACTGCATGAAGCTTTGGGGGGGACACACAGACACAAACCATAACAGCCTTATGTTAGGTATATATGAGTAAGACAGACCTTATCCTCAAAATAGAGACAAATAATTATAAAACCGTTCATAACGATGCTATTTTTTAAAGACAAGAATCACAAACCTTTTTCCACAGAAGCTAAAAGAACAGAAAAAGAGATAGGTATGTGAGAATAAATGAATTATGAACAACAAATAGAAAAAAGAATGAAACCTAGCCCCGTAAACACAGGAAAGTGTTCATTAGAAAGCTATCCTGTGAAGTTTGAGATTGGAGTAGGGAATTGAACAGGATGAGGACAGGAAAAGTGAAGGGCTGCCTGGAAATTAGACCTAACTCTTACACATGCAGAGTCATAAACTATTTGGAAATAGAAGGAATCTAAATGCTGTATAATACATAACTTTTATAACCTTTCAACATAAGCCAATTTAAAAACGAACAAGAAAAATCTGAGTACATTTTAATTTAATCTTGGTATAATCATTTCACTGATTTCATTCTAAATCTAAGTAACCAATTTGAAGATATCAAAATGTAATACAACCATTGTTGATTTCCTATCACCTTGTCTGAAATTCTGTATTGCTTGTATTATTTTTTGTGTTACTTTGTAAATGTATGTGTGTTTGTTAATATGTTTCATTATTTTAATTTTAAAATAAAAAAATCTAACAGTACTTTAAAATTAAAGCTTATTTAAACTTAGGAAGTCAAAACTGAAATTATTCTTAAGAAATATAAATTGTGTTTTTTAAAATCTTCACTCACAGTTAATACTAAGAAAATATCGTGGGTTGGGATTATTATACTCTTTGAGATAAAGTTCTTTCCTAGTTTTTGTTTTGTTTTGTTTTGCTTTGTTTTTTAAAAAACAGGCCATATTTTGACATCTGGGTCATAAAAGAAATTCTACAGCAAAAGAGCAGTTTCTCTGGTTTAGCAAATTCTTTATTCATCTCTGATATCACCAATTCCATGACAAGCAAAAATTACGTATGAACAATTCTTGAATATTAAAATCATATGGGAAGATTTAAACAAATTTTCCTGTTTTCCTAACTATGAATATGCATTCTTTTATACCCAAGGTTTGAAATTCTGTGAAAGGTCTTGGTCTTAATTCTAATGTTTATCACCTGACATTTTGTTTCATGTGAGTAATTGAACATAGTGATAAATTCATCCCCACCTGAGATTGTTTCTATGAATTTACTTTCAAAATTTCAATCTATAATTATCTAGATAGTCTATGCCAATACCTTCACTCACTACAGATATGCAAAATTAAGAATACTGACATTCATTTACTTGGTTATCAAGTTACTTTCTTCCTTATGAATCAGTGATGTTTACTGAACTACCCACTTTATACTGAAACTTGTGCATTGCAGCTTCCTTTGGAATAATTACTCTGAAGAGGGTAGTAGAATTTCAATATGAGTGATTATGTTTTAAACAGCCCCAGACTAGCAAGTCATGAAAGTTTGTGCATTCCTAAAGCCCTTCGAGAGTCTCAGAGGTAGTCTGGATCAGAGTAGGACATCCTTTGTTGTTCTTATACTTATAATTATGTTAGTAGAAAAAGCACTTTAATAATTATAATTATAAGAACAGTTATATTATTTTAAAGTTAAAAGGATGAAACATATTAACAAACACACGTATATTTACAAAGTAACACAAACAATATGAGCAATACAGAATTTCAGACAAGGTGATAGGAAATCAACAATGGTTGTTGTGTTATATATTGGTATCTTCAAATTGGTTACTTAGATTTAGAATGAAATCAGTGAAATGATTATACTGATATTAAATTAAAATGTACTCAGATTATATTATAAGAACAGTTGTTGTCACCGTTATCATTTGGTTGGGTGACTGATTTGGTTTCACTTTGTGGTTTATATGTCCTTAGTAGAAAAAGCATTTTAACTGATAAAATTAAAAGAAAAAGCCATTAAAGAGAATGAAGTAAAAAATAATGAAGTATACACTTATACACCATGATCTTTGAGCAGGTACAAAGAATCAGAATCCAGAAAACAACAAGGTAGATTTTGTTTTGTCAGGAAGAGAGAGATTTTTATCACCTGAGAAAAGATGCGAAGGATAAAGATGCAAATGAGTTAACTGGTCTGGAGGTAAGAAGTTGAGGCATTAAAATTTTGAGGATAATCACCTCAATTTTCAGCCTGCAGTAGCTGATGTTGATGAATTTTGCAATGGGTTTGAGGACAGAGAGGACAAATTGGGATAATTTCTGAGGAGAATAAGAGAAAATTGATCAAAAGCAAAGTAAAATATCTTCCTGGGTTGCTTACAGCTTAGTAAGCCAGGAAAAAGAAGGACTTGAGTATAGCATCTTCCCTTAGTTTGACATGTATTTATTGGGTGACTAAAATGTTTAATTTACCTTACTCTGTGAAAGGAATATTAAAGATACAACCTTTGACTTCAAGGGTTTTACTGACATACAGCTAGAAGATATCTTCCCAGTAGGACTGAAAAATTTGAGCCAAAGACTTCAGAAAATGAGCTCTTAAATTAACATAGTTGTTAATTAACTGTTATTTTTTTTTAAATTTATTATCATAAAATTGTTCAAAATGTCCTATTATCCTTTAATTTTTAAGCAGTAGTCATTATTTGCCTTTTTCCTTCTTACATTGTCCTTTTCCCCTTTTCTCTAAATCCATATATCCAATGCTTTCTAGCTCCCTTTTTTAAACTATGATAATTTAATTTAAACTATGATAATTTAATTATTGAATTATGCTACATCTGATTAAGTGGGTAATTTTTAATCCCTTCATTTATATGTACTTGAAGATTTTTCTACTCTTGTGCAAATAAGCATCAAAACATAACATTTGATGCTTTAAAGCACCAGGTGTTCAATACTGGAATACAATTTTTACTACATAGAACATACTTTTAGGGAAATGAATATAGAATAATAATAATAAATTTTGTCCTAAATTTAATTGTATTCAAATGAATAGAAGGTTGATGATTATTTTACAGGATTTTGATAGTATAATGTTCAAAACATTTTTCTACTGGAAAAATACTGGTTATATTTCAATAAATTAAATTATAAATTAATCTTATGGTTAAAAACACATTTTTACACATTTAATTGAGAAGTAGGAAAGATAACCTTTCCTTCCTAAATATGTTAGGAGCTGTTGAGATCAAAAATGTTCTTAAAAAGCTAAGGTGATGCAAAATACTTCATATGGAGCAAATCTTAAAAATACAATCAGAGGCAGATTGTGTTAGTAAAAGCCTTTAAATTACAATAATAAACATGGAAAACTGAAAAAAAAATCCCCAAATCAAAGTTTGTTCAACCAAATCAGTGCCTTCTCAACTTTATGAAAGCCATTTTTTTTATTCTTTTTCAATATTTCCAAATATACGATCACCACATTCATTTCTCCTTAACAAGAGTTTTAAAAATACTAAATGTGCATCACTCCATTTCTCAGAAAGAGTCCTAGTTCAGATCTTATAATTCCATTAAATGATACCAACCTTAAGTCTTTGCTCTAAACCTTTTTAAAGACAAAATCTTTCTTGTCTGTAAGCTTAAATTTGAAATACTGTTACTTTTGGTTCTCACTGAAGAACAAAATTTCTAACAATATCCTCTTCAATTAGAATAAAAGTAATGAAAATGAATATATGAAAAAGTAGAATAGGAAAACTTCTAGGTTTATTTACTATTTCAGGCTGTGAACAAGCAGAAGCTACAGCAGACCATGTACAGAATGTATTTGATCTTAATTGTCTGTGATATCACTTTTATTTAACCATATATTTTGGGAGAAAGTTAATTCTGTTTTAACCTCTCCATTCTGAACCCACACTAATAGTACTTAGGGTAATATGCTCAGGTGCATTTTAAGAAAGGATTTAAAGTTCCAAAGTATGAAACTAATTCTTCAACTTGGTCTCCTCTAAGCAGAATTTTAACTCTCAAAGCTACACTCTCCATAATCATTAATTCTGTAAATAGCCTGCTGCCCTGAGATAGGATAGTTCTGGGTTCCTTTTCACATCCTCTCTCCCTAGATTATGATTCTCATGTGGAGATCCATATGTCACATTAATCACAGATAAGATGAGGCATACAACTGTGGAAATCCCAAACATCAGGAATGTTAAATTAAAATTGATTGCCAAAATTAGGACATATGCAGATAGCCCAGTTTTTATTTAAAAATTGTACTGAATGCTACCCATATGACTGGTAGAATCAGTACCTTGTGATAGAGTATAGTCCCTGTTCTCCTAGAGTGTACTATCTAATGAGAAGGTTCTTATTAAATAAGAAAATGTAAGTGGGATGAGAGTTTTACATAAATAACTAAGGTGTTTTAGGAATCAGGTCTATATACCTCCCATTATTTTTGTAGTATCCACACTATTTAGGAAGGAAGTAGCTGAAGTAGTTTAATTACAAACTAATGAGAGGTAGAGATAGAAAGAGATAAAGATAGAATGATAATATGCATGAATTAACTAGCTCTCAGTATTGTATTACATTTTAACATTTTATTCAGACTTCACAGACAAAGATTACAGCCCTGGAGAAAATATTCCAAAGGTTTTCCATCATACTTTCAATAAAACCCAAACTTCTTCTTTTGACCTGAAAACTCCATGTAACTGGCCTACCCACTCCATCTGATCTGACTTTTCTCATGGGCCATTATATTCAAGAAGCAAGGAGCATTAGACCTTGTAAAGCTTCTTTTGGAATTTTAGGTAGAAGAACTGTTACATTTTACCAACACATGTAAAAGCAAAATTGAAGACAACAATATGCAATGTAGCAAGCATTGTTAATTCCTATCATTTTTTTCTTTGAGTATCATTTTTGTTGTTTTTGTATTCTTTTGATTTTGTTTTCATTGTTGTTTTCTGAGCTTTTTAATGTTTAAAATAAAAAAGTACTCATAAAAAATCGGTAAGAACACAAATTGAAATAAAAGCACAATAAGGGAATATACTTTATATTTATATTAGCTTATTAGAACATTATTCCTCAATTAAACTATATTAAAATAATAAACTTCCAGTGTTTTAATAAAAATCCATTCTTTTGATGGTGGTTCTCCAGGAAAGCAAGAACTTTGCATCATTTAAAAACATGTAATTTATCAATGTAAGTAAAGAAGAAATGCTACTTCACCACACTGATAGGTAAAAAGCAAACTTGAGAAGGAAAAATCATTTTAAAATGCAATAGATTAAGACAGAATTCTGAACATCTCATCTATAAACTAAATGTGACTCACATCTGCAGTGGAAATGAAATGATTACATATTAAATCCCATGAACTCCTTCACAGAAAAGAACGCATGACAGACAGAGGTCACTCAGTATAGCAAATGTAACAGCCTGCTTCGTGAAAGTGAAAAAAATCTAAATGAATGGTTTTATAAGAACTTGTAATTATTGGAGCAGCTAAAATAATGGAAACCCAGATTATGACAGAAATACGGACACTGAAACAGGGACCCTGCTAATAGTGCTAATCATCATTTATTCAGTATTTTTTTAATGGAACCACCCAGGTAATTGATCAGTAAAGCCAAGTTTCAACCTCATTTCTCAGTGACTCAAAACTCATGCATTGTTATGACCCATGCCTTTTATTCTCCCAACAAAACCGATTAAAGCAGGAGTCATTAAGAAGCATGAGTAATCACTAATGAAATAATCCAGGATTATGTATGACCATTTCCTTAGCAATACTGGTTAATGCTTCCAACAAGTGGCTTAGTCTGAAGATGCTGGAAACTTAAAAAGATCTCCATATATGCTACATTATCATTTATATACGTTTCAGTACATTATAGATAATATTTCTGAATATGTTTCCTTTTATTTCTTTATGGGATCTAATCCTATCCATATGAAACATCAACTGTCTGAAAGTGGATACATACTATTCTTATAGTAGAAATGGACAAAGAAAAACATAAATATTAAGCTTTTAATTCTTAAAATACACTCCTTATTCATTTTTCCACTCCACAAAGAACAACTGTCAGTTAATTACTGAATGCTAGTTCTCTGTGTTAAGTACTGCAGTACTGCAATTAATAGCACAGATCTAGAAGTAATCGGTACCCATCTGTGTGTATGCGCATAAATGTATGTGTGAGAGTGTGCATAAAACAAAGCTGAATTTTGTTGAAACAGAAGTATTTTCTGCATTCCATTTGCACAGGAAGAATAAATCCTGAATGATCGGAGACCATACTTTTATAATTAATTCATGGTGTAAAACAGAAAGATAATTCCATTGATCAAGAAAAACATTCAAGAATAAAAAAGGCAATTTTCATTAGCAAAAAGAAAGAAAAAATTCTGCACTACAAAGAAAGACAAGGAGAAAGAAAAAGGTAAACTAATTCCAGTGGAGTGCCTTAGGATCTTCGGGTGAGGGTGGAGTGATGAAAATATTGAAGTAGGTTTGGGAGGGAAACCTCAGTAAAAAGAGGGTTTGCTCAGGGTAAAGATTTTTATACCTTCTCAGGATGGAGGAAAATTCAGCAAACTCCTTAAAAGTATCTGTTCAGTATGGCGCCCTGTCCAGCAAGATCTAAGAGCTACTCTAGCAGATCGTGCAGAGCAAGAGGAGGATGGAAATAACGTGAAACCCTGCACACAACAGACTGTGAGAGAGAGAATGGTTTAAACTTAGGTCAAAATGAAAAAACCAGGAGACCCAGGTGATGCAAATAAGCATTGATATTGGACAAAGGATAAAATAGAAAATAAGAACCTCAAAAATAATAACTATGCCTTCAAGTCAATGACAGAATAATTCCCCAAAGAGTTGGGTTAGATGACTCACAGTGTCACGAATTTAAGATTCTCTCACCTTACTTTCATTGCACTTCCCATGTACTTAAAAAGAGAAATACCCCCCACAAGGGATAATTCTTGAAAGATGAAAGAGAAAAGTATAACTGGAGAATTGATCTTTGAGTTGATTGAATATTTACCAATGAAAGACTGAGGTACAAGCAGAGGGAACAAGAAAAGAATGAATTACCTCCAACAAATATCTTCACAATCCCAACTATCGTCACAAAAAGCAACTTACAGAAAATAAAAGATCAGGTTTTACACAAGATCGGAAATGCAGCACATACAATTTTAGCTTTGTTGTATTCCTAAGAACGTAACTCATAAGTGCACCTTCTTATCTTTCCAGAAGAAATCCACACCGATACACTTCAGAATTGAGGACAGGCAATGAGAACTACAGCTATGGTCCTAGAGTAGGTGGCTCCTCTAGAAGGTCACAGTTCACATAAAGAGAGCAAGAAAACAGCACCTCTAAGGATACTGCCTCGCCAAATGTATGCTGCACATTATCCCAAGAATAATCTGAGGCTCTCAGAAGAGGAGTTGATCAGGCTATGAGGAATAAAACTGTTCTGTCAACGTGGGGCAAGAAACCTCTGCCAGAGAGATGCTGCTAAGACGTAAGTGAAACATTAGTTGTTCTCACTTAGCATGAATCTGTTTCATTGAAGTTATGCTCTGATTTAGTAAATGACATAAGAAATCTAGGAGTTATCACTCTTGACTAAGATATCATTTTTCCAGTTCTCCTTTCTTTAAGTCCCTATCGCTAATCCATCACCAAGTCCTGTCAGCTCTCCCTCAGTGTAGCTGAAACCTGCCCATTTCTCTCACCCACTGCCAGTGTCATCTCACACCTAGGTTACTAACATGGCAGTTTACCTGGCAGCCTTGTGTTACGATTTAGATCAGGAATGTCCCCCAGAAGCCTCACGTGTTGAGGTAGGGCTTTTCGGAGGTGACTGGGTCACTGGGGCATTACATTCATCAGTGGATTAATGCACTGAAGAATTCAGAAGCTAAACAAGCTGTTGGGAGCTGGAACCTGACCAGAAGAGTGGGTCACTGAAAGAGTGGTTTTTTGCATGGCTCCTCTCTTGTCTCTGCTTTGCGGCCCTCACAGTGTGCGCAGCTTCTTTCTGCCATACCCATCTTGGAAAAGAGGCCGTAAAGAGGGTTACTTCTTGAAAGACGGAGAATAAATGCATTAACTGGAGAGTTGAGCTTTGAGTTCACGGAATACCCACCAAAGAAAGATTGAAGTAAGCCAGAGGAAATGAGAAAAAAAATGAATGACCTCCAACAAATACCTTCACAATCCCCATTATCACCAAAACAAAGCACAAGAAACAAGTTACAGAAAATAAAAAGTCAGGTTTTGTACAAGGCTGCTTCTGTGGTGAAGCTGGTCAATAGCAGATTGAAACTGTGAACCAAAAAAAACCTCTCCTCCTTTAAGTTTTGGATGTTGGTATTTTGTTCCAGTGGCAACAAAGGGACTAAGACACCCTGGTACAACTTCTGTTCCTACAATTTATTCTCTATAAATAAATTGAAGTGTTTAAACACTTCCATTAACTCTTACTTTACTTAAAATAGAAATTAAGTTCCTAACCAGGCATGGCGGAATATGTGTGTAATGGTAACACTAAGGAGGTGATACATGTGTGTAAATTTGCACTGAGGCAGGAAGGTCATGAATATGAGGATTCCCTATCTAAAGAGTGAATCCAAGGCCAACCTGAGCTGCATAGGGAGACCCTGTCTCCAAAACACAAAAACAATGAAATGAAAAGAAATTTTTTATTAAAGAATTAAGAAGTTTTTAATTTTTACTGTGGCTTGTCTTGTGCGTTTTGGACTCCTTCCCCTGATATTACTCTCTATAGATTCCCTAACCTTCACCAACACTAACCTCTCTGGTTATCAGAATGTCAAAGCGTGTTTCCCCACCAAGCTGATGTGGTTTACTCTCCTCTTGGAAACTGCCTCTCTGCAGATTATCAGAGGAAAAGAACTTCCTTGTCATACTTCCTGGAGCATCCCATTAAAAGTAATCCCCTTTACCTCATTTGTTTGTTTATAGCTTTATAACTCAGTCTTCTCTTCAGAATGTAAGCTTCTTGACAGCAGGAGTTTTATGTGCATCTCATTCACAGGTTTATAAGTACTCTAACAATATTGCTGAATGAATGGATGAATGGATGGATGGATGGATGGATGCATGAATGAGTAACAGAATAGTTACTTTCCACTGCTTTCTTTCACTAGATCACTCGTGACACTCCAAATTATAGGCCAAAATGACTAGGAATCAGTCAATCATGAATACAAGGAGCTATACCCTAAGTAGCAATAAATAAAAGATTTAACAGGGTTTGAAGAGAAAAATCTTAATTTAGAAAAGAAAGGAAAAGTAGACATCTAAAATATATGGCCTTTCACTCAATGCTGACCTTTCTAATTCAGAAAGGCAGAAGGAAACTTCTGTATTTTATGAAGTATTGTGTATTGTGTAAAATGTCTTTTCTGAGTTGAAATATTTAAAATTGACTCAGAAATATGTTACCTAACTGATATGTTTTTGTAAAAGTATTATAGCTAAGTTAGGTAGAAATATTGTAGGCAGTCAGACAGACCTGGGCCCTCAAGAGGTCAATGCAGAAGACAACTGTGGCTGGAGGCTCATTCACTGAGGATCAGACTTCAAGAAGAATAATTACTCACCTTTCTACTTCCCCTGGGGATGAACAGCAGTGATTGGTATTCTAAGCAGGCATCAATCACCTTGGGGTGGAGGACCAAACCTCCTTACCCACCCCTTCCTGGAAAGGCCTTGTCTGCCCATTTGCACTTGCTACATGGCTTGTTTCCCCATTTGACCCCCATTTAATCAGCATTATCTCACCAACTATGCTTGTTGTATACTTATTGGTTGACCATAGCTTTGTCCCACCTCATACCCATCCTATGATTTGCCATTGGATCAGTATTACCTGAATGACTATACTTGTAATCTTATTGACTGGTTATAGTTGTGTTGCACCTTCAGCTTTGCTCAATAAAACACCCTTGAAAAGTGGGGTTGGTGGGCAACCCACTTTCCAGGCACCCTTCAGTCCCTCTCAGACAGAAGCTTTCTTTCTCTCAATAAATTCTTCCTACTCTTAACCTCTGTTGTTTCTAGAATTCATTGCTCAATTTTAGGGAACAAAAACTTGGTGTTTTGGACATCTACCAGGTTGGGCGTTTCATTCCCCTATATCAAGAGGACATAGTAGATAAAAGTGAGGATTTTAGACGAGTGCATTTCATGAAGTAGTATTCCCATGTATTTGGCTGAGATGAGACATATTACAGGCTTTCATGTTTTTCACATTCAAAGGGTAAGTAAGTGATAGGTAGGGTAAAAGTGATTAGAAAAATAATTACATATACTCTTTATATTTCAGTGGGAAATTGATCTTAACACATTTCTGAAGAAATCCTTCTTAATTGAAATCATTTTGCTTAAGTAAACTTAAAAAGACAGTGAAATATTGTATAAAACACCAGAAGAGTTTAAAATTACATGGTTATCTCATAAATTGATCAGGCTTTCTTATTAAGAGCATAAACTTTGCATTATTCATAATATACTTTTTTGTTTTAACTACAAAAATTATATTATTTGTGCTTGAATAACTACATATAAGGAAAATTTGTTTCTTAATAAAAGTATATTACATACCCTATTAATAATCAGATTCTTAATGTAGCATCACATTCTGAAGTAAAAAACTACATTCCTATGATGTTACAGATTAGTATTTGTTCTCTGAACTATTTCCAAAAAAACAGAAAGAAAACTCTTACCAGACATAAACTGTGTAATAGAGGATAATTCCATTTGGCTCCAGGGGTGGTTTCCATGACAACTTCACCGTGACACCAGACAACTGTTTTACAGAGAAGTCTTGAGGGGGAGAATCAGGAGCTGAAAAGTTGTTATAAAATAATGCATTAATATATTCATTAAATATATAAGAAAACGTTAAGATGCAAGGTTAAAATGAAAATACAGGAACATTTTTATGATAAACTGCCTAGTAAATGAATTAAGTTTGGTGCTTTTCTCCACAGGCACAAGAGTATGACTGTTTACTTTCAAATGAGATGATAAAAGAAGATTTTGCACGGTGGTGTTAGAACATCTGTTTCTGTGACTCAATGGAAAAAAGTATTTCATGAGAAAATACAACCAGGGGTATGTCACAGTGACTCACCTACTGTTCAAGCACATTTTGGTAAATTGCTATCCTCTAATAAAAACAAAAACTTTATTGGAGTGAAAATAATTTACACTAAAAGATCTATTTAGACAATAAAAAGAGTTGGGGGAAATAATCACTCATTCAAAAAATGGGCAAGTAATACGCATAACACTGGGAGAGCAGTGAAAATCACTGACCTCACCAATGAAAAATTGCATTTCTCGATTTCATTTGTGTCATGAAAATGTAAAATAATATCAAAATCTGTTTACTGAGTCTTTAGAATTGACTAGTTTGCAAAGGAAACAACAATACAATACAGCCTGTAAAACAAGAAAACACTTTAGTACTTGTACTTCCAATATAATAGGGTAAAAATAAGACGATTTAGCTCTCCTCCATTGAATAAGCAGTAAAAAAACTATTGCAAATTAATAAGACAAGTTTATATTTAAATTACATAAAATATTTAGAATGCAATCCTCAACTGTTGTATAACAGCAAAATAATGTCTTCAGAATTAAAAAATGATTTAAGACAGCTTATTTTAGATATTGTGGAAGAGACAAAAAGGAGCTAAGCTTCTTCCCCACCCTTTAGCCACTGAGCTGTGAGGAAGTATTTATTTCTTTATGAAGTTATTTTTTACTTTTAGATCAAGGAGAATTTATATATAGAACAGTGAAAAATCAGACAGGCAAGTTTTGACACACTGCAAGCGTGATGAGGGGAGGCAATGACGAGAGGAGATGAACCCATCAAGGTGTCACACTTAGAAACCGAGGCGACCCGGTGAACACTGCCAGCGTGCTTGGCTGAAATACTTGATGGAGGTAAAAGAAAGAATGGACTTGCAAAGAGAGGAGAAGCTTCCAAAGGCTTTGCTACTGCGATTGGAAGGAGAGCGATGCAGAGAAACGTTTTCCTCATTCTGAAGATATCTCATATACATTCTGACTTAGTCAGCGATGCTGGATCTGGAACATCCAAGCATGCTGTCTCAAAGATGAGAATACTGGAATAAAGGAAAGAAGGAAAAAAGCTCCTTTCATACTTTCGATACATCCAGATTTATGGCACCAGGAATTCTTCTTTAAAGAAAGAACTAAATGTTTCAAAATGTACAATTTTTAAAACGTAGACTACAGATTCTAATCTCAGATATACTCCTCAAAGTCATTTTCTTAGCATAATATATGTCTATAACTTGGTGAGATTCAACATAAAGCAGTCTAGGGTTAAAATGGATTTTATTCTGGTTAGGGAAATTTGGTTTAAATATTCAGTGTGAAGTCTGTTAACATTCGAGAACAGCACCTGGGCCAGTTACGTAAAGAAACGTAGAAAATAGTATGAATTCGTTAATAAGCTAATCCTTATCCATAGAAAAATCTGAACGTTACAGCGTGCAGAATACACCCACGATGTATGTGCATACGTATTCTGATGTGTGCAGAAGTTAAGAAGCACAGTTGTGTTTCTCAGTTAATGTTCAAACAATTGAAATGAAATTTTTACTTTAATAAATACCCATGGAAACTTCTAAAGGACTGATGACTTCAAAAGCAAAAACAAAAAATGGCATTGTATATCTGGTTTTCTTTAATGCAAATCTTGGCCAGCTTCCTGTTCCATGAGTACCATGAGCATCACGAAATCTTTACGATGCTGGAGTGGTCCATAGGTGATGGGGGAGAGGAGGGAAATCTTTACATTATATTCCATTCTGTATTTACATCTCTTGAAATACTATACAACAAAAATCTATCAGTATGTTCTACTTATTTACCGTCTTCTTCAGTCAGCACGCTTACTGGTGCGCTCCGAACTCCTTCACCTTTGTGCGTGCTGGCAGACACCTCAATGATATATTGGGTAAATTTCTTCAGTCCTAAATGGAAATAAACCACTTAAGGTAGCACTTAGAAGATATAATATGCTTTTATAAAATAAAAGTTAAACTATAAAGTGGCTCTCAAGTCAACAATCTTCCCATAGTAAACACTAGGTAAAATTCAACTCTTTGGCAAAAGTAATTCATTATGAAGGTAAGATACAAGATCATATGAGAGCAATACAGAGAAGAGGGATTGACTAGAGAACACTTTTATGTGACTCCCAATAAACTCTTAGCTTATTGTACTAAAAAATTCTCATATCTGGTGTAGAAATAGTGTATAACATAACATTAAGGTAGTATTTTCTGGCTATACTGTCAATATAAATGTAAATATCCAACATTCAATATATTCTTTTACCTTTAATATTCTGGGTCAAAGATGTTGTGTTTATAGTTCTTTCCTCGTTTCCATTACTTCTCTTGAGATAAATTGTATATTTTTGTATGATTCCATTGGGACTAGTTGGGGGAAAGAATGATACTTCAATCTCTCCAGAAGAAATATTTTTGTAAGTAATATTTTCTGGTGCACTATATGGCACTGGAAAAAGCAAAAATATAATTGTATAAAATGATTTCATCTTAACAGTATTTTCTGCAAATATTCTCATGTAAGTGAACTAGAATATTTATTTTACGAACACTAACCTGAGTGTGATTGCAATGTGCACCCTTAATAGAGTAAGGTATAGAGAAATTGTGGTACTTGTAGCTTTATGGGCAGAAATTTCAACTGAGACAAAAATACGAGTATTCAGCAGAACAGTTACAGAAGACAAGACTAGAATGAGCTGCTTTGTATTGTTGAACATGCAGATGCAAAAGAGAATTGGAAAACACTTAAAAATTGAGTCTGCCCTTTATTAATAATACTTTTTTAAAAGGTTAAAATTAGTTTTGGCCCACAATAAGATCTATGATCATGCAAGGAACACTCTTACAGATGAGACTTACTAGTATGAACTGACAGCAAAATTTGGCTACTAGGAATATAGGATCTCATTAAACAAAATACTATTGCTCTGTATTTAATTAACAATCTGCCTTCTGCATTAAACACAACAGTCATAAAATGGTTCTCTATTTATATTCAATTTCTAAAACTATACCTGGGATGCTAATAATGCAAAATCCTGGAAAAGATATCTTAGCTGAATGAGTGTCATATTTAAAATAAGTAAACTTTCTAAAACTAAATAAATTTTCCAAAAGAAATTGCAGAGTTCACAAGAAAATTAGAAATCAGTGGTGGCCAGAAATGAAGTGAAAAATGGAAAACAAAGTAAAAGGAAAAACACAGTAAAAACAGGAATCCTGAGAAAGAAGCCAGTCGGAAAGCCAATTTTGTCTTTGGGAGTACTTATTAATCCTGACCTGCATTTTTCTCTATTAACATATGTACAGAAGGCCAGAAAAGAATATAAAGACTTGGGCAGTTGAAAGATAAGAACACCCCTATATAAAGAGTTACAATCTCAAAGACTGAAACTACCACGAGGACATTATACTGAATGAGTCTGTGCAACACATTGGCCCCTTTCAGGGATGCCACAGAATTCATGTGAGTGATAACTGCTGGACTTGGGCAATCTGAGGCATTTATTCTTAGTGACTGGGAATAAAAATAAACCAAAATGTAGAAGGGAAGAACACTAGGATAGCAATAAAGTAAAGAAAAAAATACACTGTTTTAGAATTACAAGCCTATTCTCAAGAGCATAAGTGGCCTAATTCTGTGGATGCCTGTACAGATCACCAGAAAGAGTCCATGCTTCAAAATTCAAATGAAAATGAAAATGAAGTCCAGAGTCGCTCTCACTCCTAAACAATTATATGAAATAAGTATAAAGCCTCCCTGGAGAAATTTAACTTCAACACAAACCACAAAACTTTCTCACAGAAATATGGGCCCACTAAGAAAAATCACTAAACACATAAACAGACTGGATACCAATTGTGAAAGCCAGCAAAGAAAAGTTAGTAACACACACACACACACACACACACACACACACACACACACCAATCAGAGGTCTAAAGCCTTCAGATACTGAAATTATCAAATAATAAAAACACAAAGTTAAAAAACCCATAGTATTTATCATATCAAACACATTTTTAAAAATATGAGTAAAGACTTTGGTAAATAATCATACATAGCATAAATAACCAAGCAAGTCTGCAATAGAACCAGACAAGCTTTCTAAAGCCAAAGGACAAAATAACTGAAATAAAAATTATCTTTAAGTATTAAGAAGATCAGACAGGGATGCAGAGAAATTTGCGTACAAGGACAATACTACCAAAGAAATTATCAAGAATGCAGCTCAAGAAACACTTATGGATAGAATATAAAATGGCAGTTTGGAGACACAGGCAACATACCAAGGGGACCTAAAATAATAGAATGATGAAAAGAAAAATATTTGAAAAAATAATGGCTGTGATTTTTAGAAGTTTTGTAATATATCAGACTTCAGATTAAAGAACATCAATAAACCCCAAATAGGAATTTTTAAAAATCAGATTAAAACACATAATTGTTAAAATAAAATATACTAACAAAGAGATCTTAGCAACACCAGAAAGACAGAGCATTTAAATAGGAGCAATAATTACACTGACAATGTCTATTGAAAAATAACTAGAATTCTATAACAAGAAAATGAGTAAGGGCAAAATGAAAACATTCATTCAAAACCTGAGAGCAACACCAAAATGCCCTTAATAAATGAGAATGTTATTTAGGCCCATTTTTTTAAAAGAAAAATTTTTACCAGGGATGAAAGACAACAGAAGCAAAGGTAATGCCTTAAAAATTGTCTGTATAAGGGGCTGGGGATTTAGCTCAGCGGCAAAGCGCCTGCCTGGCAAGCACAAGATCATGAGCTCGGTTCCCGGTACCAGAGAAAAACCAAAAAAAAAAAAAAAAATTGTCTGTATAGAATAATAATGATAAGAATTATTTGGGGAAGGGGTTAAACAATATAAATTAAAGAAGTAAAATTTATTGTCATTTTAGAATCTTTTTATAAGACTCCTTTCTTTTAAAAGTAATTTAACCTTTTATTATTAGTGTTCTAACTATATTGGGTATAAAAATACTACTTAGAAATGTGGTAAAGTAGTAAAATCTAGAAGCTTTGAGTGTCCTATCAATTACTGCCAGTTGCAGGGTATATTACATTTAAGGCAGACAATAGGAAAAACTTACATAAGAGGTAAAGACTTCTAAACCTTTGCGGAAAATTATAATTTAGTACATAGTCTGATATAACAACGTGTAGCAACATAATCCTACCGTCACTTCCCAAACTTCCTAAATCTCTAGTGTCATCCCAACCCAATCCATTATACTGAGAAAAATCCTCATCAATTATCCTGAATCATTTCTTAATCTTCTGACTGTAATTAAATGTTGAATCTGCTGAGAACATGCCATTTAAGCCCTCTTTGGTACCAGATTATTTTTCTCCCATAATCCCTATAACCACAGAGCCTGAGTACTGGGTAGTTGTACTTATTACTCCTTTTTCTCATGTTTAGATCTTTTCACCTGCCTTCTCCCTGAAGAACATGAACCTTTGTAGTCACATTGCATTAGACATCACTAAGATACTTTCTTAAGTGACGTCATTTAAATCACTATGTCACTTTCCTGACAGTGATATTGTCCCACTTATACCAACATCTCAAAAGATTTTATCACCCAGATGACTCACTTTATCACTCATAGATCTGTCAACATCTATTCAAATTATCTATCAAATTCTTTGGACTCTGTATTTTTTGATCTCCATAATTCCAATAGACTTTTCTCTACTTTATCTTAATCACTGGCTTTCATGGCAGCACTTGAGACCTTGTAATTACCTCAGACTGCCAGTTTTTCCTACACTGGGTACCACCTCTTACCTTCACAGCTTACTGATACATTCCCAATCCACAAATTCTTTAACCCTCATCAAATTTCCACCACCTATGTCATAGATGTCCCTATGTCCTCATTTCCCTGTGTACTCTGCTCTGAGCCCAGACTCACTACAATCACTTTTGAGCAACTTCCACTTCTGGTTCTATCTCACTTTCCTGATTAAGGCCATTTTAAAAAACATATGTATCAGAAATGGATAACCTCTAAAGCTCAATTTAGGTGAAACTATACTCTGTACAGTCTCCATACCTTATCACAGCTGCATAAACCACCATTTCATATGGAATGGCCTCAGTTACATTTATAACATCAAATCTCAAATGGATCATTGTTATTGCCCCTGTGTGTCTGTGTGTGTTTGTGTGTGTAGTTAACTGTCTGCCATTCTTTCGTGTGTTTGCACAATCATCACTCTCCTCAAACCTAAATTATACAACCCATTTCTTAAGTGGAGTTGAGAAACTTGCTTCTCATTTCATTAAGAAAATAAAAACAATCAGAAAAGTACATCGTGTTCTGACCACAAATTTTCCTTTCACTGTTTTGCTTTATTGATGTTGCCCAAAGCCTAAATACCACTTCTGTACTTGATGCCATTCCCACAACCTATTCCAGGACTTTACACTTCAAAGTATTCAGATGTTCATGTGAACACACACATTGTGACATATATTTTGGTAAAAATGAAGTGTCTTGTTTAAATTTACTAGCCCCTTCAGCTATTGCTCCATTTTATCTTTCAGTTAATGTCAAAATTCCTCAAAACTTTACTCATTTTCTATGTGTTCTTACTTCTCATTCTCTCTTAATCACACTTCAATTAATTATTTCCCCCATTTTTGCTAAGGAACCTACTCCTCTGAAGTCATCAATGACCTCCATCTTAGCAAAACACCACGAAATATGTGCCCATTTTTCTGCACTCATCAGCAATATGTGACATGAGAAATAGATTACTTTTAAATAGAAATATGTATTTATTTGGATTCCAAGGCATGGTCTTCTGAGATTTTTTCCTACTTCACTGCTGAATTCTACTTATTCCCTCATTTGCTATTCCTTGATTTCCCAGTGTCTATGCACCACATTGCTCAGGATATAGTTACATGCTTCTTATCTTCTATTTCTGCACTCATACTTCAGTGATTTTACCTCATTTTTTTACTTCAAATGCTGTACCAGAGATCTGGTGGAGCCTCAAGTGAAGTATTCCTTGAAATTCAAACTTATTAGGGGCTGGGGATTTAGCTCAGTGGCAAAGCGCCTGCCTGGCAAGCACAAGGTCGTGAGTTCGGTTCCCGGAGAAAAACCAAAAAAAAAAAAAAAAAAAGAAATTCAAACTTATTAGCCCAAATGACTTCACAAGAGGCACTTGGGTACCTTGAACATGCTCAAAAAGAATTCCTGAATTTTCTCTAACCTGCCCTCTTCTCTGGACTTTACCATCATGATTAAAGTAAATACTCAGACCAAAAGTTCAGTAATCTTGATTCTTCTCTGTTCTCACATCAACACATTCAACAGAAACTTTCTCAAATTTTTAAGTGATATCATGTTCTTGTTTCATAATTCTCCAATAACTTCCTATTTCTACTAAACTCAAAACATGGAAAGTCACCCCAAAATTTGTAGGATCAGTCTGTTTATTTCCACCCCTATCTACTAATTCCCTATGAATAACTCACGCCACTTGAATGAAAGAAATGCTGTGCTTTTTCTCAACCACATAAAATTTCTTCCCTTTTCCAGAACATGGCAATTGTTATTTCTCCTTCTGGAATATTCTGCTTCCTCATTTTGCTCCAATTTAATTCTACATACTATCTCTCTGGGGAAATCTAACTTCCTTGTTGAGGCCTTTTGTCTGTCAGCATCTCAAATAACACACTCACTATAACATTCCCTCTTTTTTTCCCTGACAATTTTTTTCTCCATTTCTTCTAATAATTTATCACTACCCAAGTCACAAATTTGTATACTGGTTTCTTTTCTATGACACTCCTACCATGTTAAGATAAAAGAAGGTAGGGATTTGGTCTTGTTTACCGCTATATCTGCATTCCTAAGGACAAAGATCTATAAAATTCTGTTCAGTGAATAAGTATGTTAAATGGCATAAAATATCTTAAAAACATGGGAGAAACTCACATTTAAGAAAATAAAAGATTATTGGGTTGCAAATCTCTAGTTGGAATAAAAAAGAAATTGAAGTGCTATGGTTAAAATTTACAATTGTAACTGCTGATTTTAAAAAATCTCTTGCTGAATTTATTAATTTGTCCATTTGGAGTTGCATGTATATCACCAGTATTCAGAATAAATATGTATTACTTAACTCAGAATGGTACCTTCACATTTTATTCACATATTTCTTAGGGGATAACCAACACTGGATCGACAGGCAGATAAGCAAAACAGGCTTGATGACTCATTGATTCAGGAGAGTGAAAACACACTTAGAATTTTCCCAATGGGAATAAAGAGTGTTTCCAATTGTAGTAGTATGTTGTAAAGTAGATAACTAATGAATGAAGAACAATGATTGTAGTCAGTGGAAATAAGCTGACTCTTCTTAAAATCTAAAAATAAAGGATAATTTGATTGGTGATGATTTTAAAAGAAGGAATTTACTCTAATGATGCCAAAGATTTTATATATATATATATATATATATATATATATATATGAAATATATGCTCAGAAAATTTTTTTAATTTAAAAATATGGAATGCTTCACAAATTTGCATGTCATCTTTGCTCAGGGGCCATGCTAATCTTCTCTGTATCATTCCAATTTTAGTATATGTGCTGCCAAAGCAAGCTGTACAGAAAATTTTAAATGTTCATTGGTACAAATAAATTTATAGAGTTCTACTCAAAATGTTGGACAACACCCACATCATGATTTACTACTGGTTGTTGCTCCAATTCAGAAATATTCAAGGTATTTGATTAAAGATTTATTGTAAGGAAGTAATGTTATGGCTTTAAAAGAAAAGGGATTATGTGCAGATCATTAAAAAAGTAATTTTTATGGAAAGTTCTTAAAGTTATTTTCTGATTATTCTACAGTAAGCATAAGAAAATACAAATGAATCCCAAATTTGTAAACCATACAGTGTATCATTTAAACAAACACACAGATACACATGTAAACACGTACATTAAAAAATCAATCTTGTATTGATCTTTCCTGTTTGAACATACAGTGTTTTCAATTTCTAAGCACTAGTAAACCCTGGTTCTCTAAACAAGACAGGATTTGAACAAACAATTGACTCCTATTTGTAATTAGCGGCATTAGGACGTTGCTGATTTCTCATGAAACATTTTTGAAGAGTGGGCCCTCATTTTTTATGAGAAGGTGTATGCATTATATTTAATAAGATGACTAAACTTGAGGCACAGATATACAGTTGTCCTTGAGCACATTCTGCTTCAAACAGAATCATGAGAATCTACATAACTGTCGCTTCTTATGTCAAAGTAGCTAAAGCTGGTGGATCAATATTTAAAACTAGGATGTAGGAAAAGTCACTGATAGAGAGTCCATTGTTCCCCACTCCATACACATGGAGATTGCACTGACCTTCAGACCACCCCATCAAGTTAGAAGTAGGAGTCAAAAGTTAGGAAGGTGGGCATTGAACAAAACATTCTGGCATTAGCCTGCTTGGTTTCTTAGAAGTTTCTATGTCAAGCCATATCAACATACCCTGCCTAAATAGGTCTTCTGAAGGGTCCTGGGATACGCTGTTTTCCTGTCCTCATTATTTTCCTAGCTGGATCAGGAACCTATTAAATGAGCCCTGAAATGGGACTCGGGAGACCAACCATCAAACTCCACCTGAGCTTCTCCTCTACTATGATTTATGAGTCATTTTACTCAAATGATTCTAGGTCTCCATGCCTATTAACAATTCTATGCTTAAGATATTTTTCAGAGCTAAAATGGTCATTTTAAATTAAATCTCAAATTAAATTCTGATATTTACATAAGGTTCATTACTCTTGCCTTAGAATTCAGTTCATACAAACAATGGAACAAATTAAATTTACTTCTCAATGCTAAGAGATTATATACATGTATTATAATCAGTAAATAAAATTATTCCATAATTCATCATTAAAATAAGGTGTTCTTGATGTTGTGACCATGTAAACAGCAATTATTTAATAAGGATTCGTGAATTTGATGATTCTTTAATATCGTAATGGCTTGATTGAGAGTTGTTACTTTTCCTTCCTTCATGCTATGAAAAGCCCAAAATGGCAGAAAGATTTTAAATATATTTTATAATTTACCAGCTTCACTGATGGCTTCTAAGACAGCACATGCATAGAAGGGAAATGGGTTTTACAGTCAGGGGGGGTTGAGTTCCAGTTCTAGTTTCCTCACTTACCAGCTAGGGGGCAGTAAGCAGTTAAACACTCAACAGTTATGAGAAACTTCAGAAAGGCAAAAAATTCATTTTTTTCTACACTATATACCTGGTAGGCCCTGGCTTATTGTAAATATTTGTTGAAAAAATGAACTCCTTAGATCTTAGATTTTCATGAGAGGAAGATATTTTAGAACTAAAAAAACTACTTTTATGAAACCCAATAGCAGAGCCGATGGCATTTAACAAATATTTAAAATATGCTTTTTTTTCTTTCCTTGATGCATTACAAAATGAAACTGGATCAGTAAAGAACAGATAGTTTCCTCAAAAATGCCTATTTTGGGTATAATATCTACAAAAGTAATAATGCCTACCAATGTATAGTTTAATAGCAGTTAAGTTTAATTTAAGGGCTATACCAGCTGTTGAAGATATAAAATGCTCTTTTTATCCCTTTCTTGCAATTATAATCCCTGCCATCATCAGTGGGCACTTTAGCATCAACTCCTTGCAGAATCTCAAGTGAGTACTTTCACTCAAAGGGTACATTCCTACATTTCTAGATCCTTGTGGTCAAGCACAAAGCTTCATATATCTGACCTGGATAAATCATATGGAATTACTAATATTTGGCCACTTATGGCCTACAAAAACTGCAATTTAATTACTTCAATGAGATGCTAGTAAATAAACATTTATTCTCTTAGATATATAGATGAACAACTGTACATTTAGTTCCTAATTCTCTGCATACATTGTGGAATTGTCCTAATAGTACTGCCTCCATGTATGATGATAATTCCAATAAGAACAATAAACCAAGATTATCTGACAAAAATACTTTATCTTGTGATATTTGTTCTCACATAATTAAAACTGAAATAGAAATATTTCTTCTTACATTATTTCTGAAGGATGAAGTGTGTCTTCTCGATGCATCCAACAACCTCCATAAAGTCCTCCTTCCCTCTGCCCTGTTTCATTATGATCTAGGCTGAATGCTTCCTCCTCCACAAAGACTTCCCAGAGGTGCCATGTCAGGTTTTTATCTATGTTGCTATCTATATGAATTCCTCACTAAAGTGTAAGAATATATTTGAGAGAGTGTATCTCTGTTTTTGCCTAAATTAAAAGTGAGCGCTTTTTCTACCCCAAATTTACAGGTACATTGAAAGATTCTTTGTGGTCAAGCTCTTTCATTTGAAAAATTCACCAATTTTTATTTGGAGTTCTTTAAAAGTATAAAATAACATTAACATTTTTTCACAGCTAAGCCTTTTTTGCCAGAAAAAGCAAAGAAATTTCTGGATTACACAAAAAGAGCAGTGCTAATTCTTAGGTTATAAAAATAAAAACAGTATGGCAATTGTCATTACATATTACTAGACAACAAAAATAAGCCACGTACCAGTCTCAGAAGTCCTTATGGAGAGTAATGCAGATGACTGATTGCCATGACCAAACCTGGTATATGACCTGACAGAAATGTTATAGATCGTGTAGGGTTTTAAGTCCCTTAAAATTATGTTCGTTGTTGAGGTGTTCTTCTTAAACAAAGTATCAATATTTTCATAGAGTACTTCATAAGCAACAATAATTCCATTGGGTTTTTGAGGTGGTAACCACTGCAACCTTACTTCACTTGATGAAACATCAATTATTTCAACATCTTGAGGTGATGATTCTGGCTCTAAGGGAAGGAAATCAACTTTAAGTATATTTTCATGCTAATTGCCTCAGACATTAAAGGTGCTTGAGTTAGAGACAAAAAGCTTGGGGTATATACATTGCTTTCTTTTCTCGCTTTTTACATTAAAAGTGCAGCACCTGGTATTCTTACCATCTTCTGGAGTTGTCACATAGATGTCATTTGCTTCAGACAAAGAACTCTCTCCAACAAGGGTTGAGGCAGCTACTCTCATTTTGTATTTTGTGTACTTTTTTAATCCTAAAAAAGACAACAGGAAATTTGTTTAAAGTGTTAAACTAAAATTCTTGGGTTGGTGTCAATTAATATAGGAGGAACTGGCTATCTAAAACAGTGTTCATGTGATCCCACACTCCATGAATTCCATGAATGAGAAGCTTAAAGGCCTTTCCAAGTATATGATGTTAGAGTTGTTTCCTACAATATACAGGTAACTATCTCAAGCTGAAATCTAATTTTTGGCACATGTCAACAGTTGATTTGGCACAAAAATGATGTCCGCTGAAGTACTTCAGCTGATTTCACATTCATTTATACAATTCTTCAAAGTGAGTTATTTCAATGTATGGGATATAATACTTCCTGGATTAGATAAATTTCTGTGAAACTTATGATCAGATGCTTTCTACTTCTTTGTGGATAAATTTAGCTAAAAAAAAACACATTTAATCAGCTATTTCTCCAAGTATTTTTAAAGCCATCCATGGAAACCTACAAAGAAATAAGAATGATACAGCATATGTTCTGAAATGTTTAACTTATGGAGAGATGAATATTTTCCATTGGAATAGGAATGCGAAAAGATGCAATTATTTTGTTCTACCTGTTATGAGAAAGCTGTTATCTATAGTAGTCATCTGGAACGCTCTGTTTGTATCCAGTTCCATTGCATAAATTGTATAATGAGTTATTTTTCCATTGGGATATTCTGGAGGATCCCAATATAACAAAACAGATGAAGAACTAATATTTTTATAGTTTATAATTTGAATGGAGCTTGGCACTTGAAAAGAAGAATTAACAATTAATATTAATAAAAAGGAAAACTATCACAGCATGCAAAAGCAATATTTACAGGTAATTCCTTTAAAAGAAATGCATTCGTACCTTGCTCACGTGTCCTGACATTGAGAACCGTTGGTGGTCCCTCTCCCATGATGGTGAAAGCAGATACACTAATCATGTGCTCAGTGAAAGGTACAAGTTGCCTGATAACATAAGACAGCTGTTCAGCGGCAATGTCAGTGATATACTGATTCCTTGAGTTCACTGTTTGAAATGAGTGAGAAAAAAAGTATTTAGTTTCACAATCAAAATTATTTTTGCTCCATGAAAACTAATAGCATGTTATTCATTAATCTCCTTATGCACTCTTGTATGACAAAAATGAATGTATAAGAGTACTAAATAAAGAGATGATTCTGTATGTACCACCAATAACATCTGTGAACATTTTGTGCTCATAGTATAGATTTGTTTGTGATGACACCAGTATTTTAAGAAAATATTACTTTCAAAGGGAGACTGGCTAGGAATTTTTCTGACAATAAAGGCTAGCTAATAATATAAAATTGTAATATTGTTAATTGATACTAAATTTTAATAAGAGAGTTGAAGACATGAGAGTTTTATTTGGACTCAAAATTCACCAGTTCACCAATTCCAGTAATTCTTCAAAGCAAACATTCTTGGATATATGACACATAAATATGTCTGAACAAGGACTTCTAATGCTAAACTTTAATTTTACTTAGAACTTGTGCTTCCAAAGCTCTAACAATTAGTACAAACTTGAAATGTTTAAGAAAACTTCTATGCTAGAAATCATGAATCTCTCAAGTTTTAATATTGCCCTTAGTCTACTTTGCACAAGAAAACTGAATAAATGAATAAATCCATATTAAATAAAATGTGGTATTTTGTTCATTCATCCACAAGTAGAATAATGTAACACTTTTTAATTTGAAATGGAACAAATATTAAATCAGAGAAAATACACTGAAATAATATAGTCTTCACACAAAACATGTTATAAAATCCAAAGAGAAAATAAAGATCCATGTCATCTAACCAAATATTTTTAATTTGCCATAAATATGACACTCTTCTTTTAAAAACAGTAAGATCCACTGACCCTGAAGAGCAAGTGTACAGACTAATGACATCACCACATCGCTAGGGTCACCTACACCTGTTTATCACCCCGTGCACCAGAGTTGTAACTTTCTGACCTATTTACCTTTAGTGACATTTGAAAACCTATTTGTCAAAAGCCACAGAGAGTGTGAGGCCTGTAAATGATTTGAAGATATGTTAATCCCTTCCCATCACACCTGCTTTGGCAACTGTAATAACTGATTGTCTATGCAGCTTGGCCAGAGGCTCTAGGGTGCTACTTTCTCTAAGAAGAAGGTCAAATGGGTTAGGAGGGGCCAGCTCCTGCCTGTGTGGCATTTCCATTTGCTACATGAGGTTATCCAACAGTTAAAAAAAATCTAACTCCAGCCCATGGGCTATTAATAATACAGTTGAACTCCAGGTTAAGGTTCATATCTCTGCTAGTGAGTACTGGTGGCTTAAATGCACTTCATAGAGAATTAAAAATTCACCTACCAGCTGGTGAACTCTGGTCTTCAGCTTTATTCTGTGCAGGAAAATTACTATGTGGATGGCTGCTATACATAAATGAAGCCAGTGAGTGCAAGTCAGAGGACATCTCCGCTGAACCCTCATAAATTCCTATCATTGGATCCACTATGTCCATCATTTCTGGAGATATGGGGTTGTTTATATACTGTAATTAGAAATAGATATTGTAAAGACTAAAAGCTCACAGTTATTATTGGTTTAAAAGCTTACAACTTCAGAATTACATTTTTAAATGATAATATTTTTTCCACGATTACTCTCTTCCTTATACCCCAATATTTCATTCATAAGTTACTGGAACCCTACATCACTATAACATTGTGATCACTCTATTTCTTATGAGACCAGTATTTTATTTTGGGAAAAGGCAAACATTTATTTCTGACTTTAGTTTCTTTATAATAGGAATAGACACCTTTCTCCAAGGGTTTCATGATGGAAATATTTCAGCCTTTCATCCCTGAAATGGTCCCTACTCTAGGAATACTGACTTATTAAAATGTGTCTTGTTTCTTTACCTAAGTATCTTCATTTGAACAACAGGTATAAATAGCCTTCATGGCTGTTTGTTATATGTCAATGACAGAAATTAATGATTAATCAAGTATAGACAAGGGTAGAGCTGCAAAGTAAGAGTTTTCAAACAGGGTTCCTGGCACACCTATCCAAGATTCTAGTTCTATGAAATATTGTCTGTATCTGCAGTTGTTCCTAGATCCACCATGTATTCATACACACCAAGTTCACCAAACTGGCAGATATTAAAGTGAAAAATCAGGAGCAGATTATGGATATGCAGCAGAGATGTATGATTTGTTACACTCTTTTTGTCAATTCCTTTTCAAGTTACGTTTCAAAACTCATGTCCAAAACCCCCTCTCAAAGAATGTATTGTATTCCTTATGAATTCAATTCTCTTGTATCTATGATGTTTATAATTAATTTATAACATAGGTTTAAGTTTCTATAAGTGTTGGTACCTATCTTTTGATTATCTTACATATTTTGGGGCTATCTTCATGCCTAAAGCCAAAAACAAATTTTCTATTCCTCATTAACGTCCAAGTAATTATCAATTTAAAGAAAAAGTGGATGCTCAGGAAAAAAATCTCAGAAAGGGTGACTAATTTCAGGGAAATTTAGTTAATTTGAATATCAACAAGGCACATTACTTAAATGTTAACTTTTCTGAAAGATAAAAGCATGGAGAAATTATTCAAGCAAATCCCCAGTCCTTCAAAAGATATCGAACAAAGGAATCTAAATCATCTTACACCCTTAGCAAGGAAAGTATTATGGGGAAAGTAGGGGAACAACATGACATTTACTCTAAAAAGGTTATGATAAAGAACCCTGGATAAGAATATCATAATGGACAAGGCCAGAAAGAATCTTCTATGTTCCAACAGCCCACTTGAGCTCTACCTCCACAGGGAACGCAGGGAGAGCATGAATCCCAAACACATAATTCAGAGATGCTCTGGTATTCCGGTCAATAGTTTATGCCTGAGCCACACAGCTGTTACTACTATCAATCAGTCACCCTTTGAGAATCTGTGTACAAAGCACCATAGATGAGACAGTGAAATAGTGCAAAGAATTTCCCCTTGAACTATGATTTTGCATTAAATCTCTCAATATTTTCCACTCCATGTTAGATAAATTATTGAGAGGTAAACCATAGCATTCCACCAGTTAAAAAGTTAAGCATCTTTATTGACGAAGTGCCACCTTCATACAAGTGTGGATGTGAATACTGTGAATCACTCCCAAATTCTACTCTTGACTGTAAAGATCCTCCATAACTAAGGCAGTAGTTTTTAACATTAGTTTGGTAACAACCAAGAATGTTGCTAATTATCATTAAGCGTGCTATGTTGTGAATACTTCTCATATTTTGACTCCAAAAGACATTGCAATAAATGTTATGTTTTTCAAAAGGGAAAAAACTAATAATTTTGAGAGCAAAAATGACTGGAAAGAATTAGAACTGGAATTAATTAGAAAGAATTAAGAGGGTAATAGGAAGAGAAGAAAGAAACAGAGGTGGAAATGAGGGAAATAGAAGTGGGGAAAATCCTTGGAACACTTTAAACTTATGCACACTTCAACTGCAAATATCTCAACCTCAGCACCATTAACATCCTGTAATAGATAATTGTGGTATAGTTAGCAGTTCTGTGCATTATAGGCTGTTTTACCAGTATCCCTGGTCTTTATCGATGGTAGCATCCTCCCAGTAGTGACACTGAAAATGTTTCCATAGGTTACTCTTCATCTCCTGGACAGCAACGTTGCCCCTCGTTTGAGAACCACTGGGTTGGGAAATGCCGTAGTTCATCACATGAAAGGCCTTCCATATGCTACCCAAGAATCTTTGGAATTTATTTGAAAGAATTCTTCGTCATCAGAGTTAAATTCCCAACCCACCTGAATAAACTAACTTGATCTTACATGTCATAATCCTCATTATAACAAGCATGATTTTATTTTTTCTAAAAAAAAATTACAGCTATCAATTTATACCCCTTGGAGTTCTACTGAGTTGCATTAGTTAAATGTTTACTTATTCTTCAGAAATATTATATTTTAATGTAATTTTTGCATTTATCAAGAAGTGATAGAAAGTTCAACATCATCATAGGTATGGAAACATCCTAATGGATACTGTGTCATTCTACAGATTATCCAGGTGAACAGATCCTAGATTCTATCACCCATTTATGCCTGATAAAACAAATTAATCTCACAGTCTTCCTGAACTACTCTCAAGTTCTGTCTTCAGCTTTGTACTGGCCAACCACTTAGCTGTCTTCTTCTTAGATTCAGCAGGGACAAACTTTGCATACGTAGGATAAAAAGATGTATTGGTGCTAATCTCAAAAGTTTGTAATACTAAACAATAAGATGGTGTCTACTAGAGAAAAATGTCTTAAGCTTCTAACAGAGGAACAAGCGTAGATTGTTATCCACTTGTGAAATTAACTATATGTCAGTTCATGGAGAAATAGCTTTAAGGGTTCTCAGACTTTAGTCTCAGTGGAGTGAATCACCCAAAGAAATTAATTTTAATTTCTGATTATTTCAATAGAAGGCTAAATTTTATACCAAAAGAGAAAATAACTCTGCTAAATTTGATTCTAGTCAAACTCCACACAGAATATCATGTTCAGTTGAGAAGATCACTGACAAACTAGGAAATACACATTTCAGAGTATTCATGCTAAAGAGAAACTGAAGATCATAAGTAATAAAAACTGAGGACAGGAAGCCTGCAGGAAACTATGCCCTTTGTCTTCAAAGATCAGCATCAAATCAGTATATACCATTACTGCTACAAAGACCAACATTTTAAACCACTATGTGTCAAATAGAATGCTAAACACTTGCCCGAGTATCTCACTTCATTACACCTAAAGTGTGTTCAAGCTCAAAAAAACTAGTAGTGATAGCAGAGGTCAGGTTGGAACTCATTTTCCTGGTTCCAAATTTCACACTTACAGATCCTATACTCTACAATGTGGGTATAGAGACAAGAGAGTCAGGCCTAACTGGAAAACATTAGTTGGCAAATATTTCAGTTCAAAGCAGTTAAAGAACAAGGTAGATTCACCTGTGTATTTTCTGGACTCAACAGAGTACATGAAACTTCATAGTTACTTATTAAATAGATGATGTGGGACCATAAAGAATGCATTAAAGGGGGCTGGGGATTTAGCTCAGCGGCAAAAGCGCCTGCCTGGCAAGTGCAAAGTCGTGAGTTCAGTTCCCGGTACCGGAGAAAAACCAAAAAAAAAAAAAAAAAAAGAATGCATTAAAGTTTATAGGAGAAGTACTATATGTTCAGTAATAAATATTCTACAACCAGAGTTGATCAGATATTTTAGCAGGGGCTAGATTTCCAATTGTTATTAGCGATTTTATGAATGAGATCCTTATAATTTGGAAAGTTGAAATAAAAATCTTCCAACCCTAAGATTCAGTTTTCTAAAATATTTTTCAAATATTTATGTAAATACCAAAAGTAAAACTAGATATATTTTAGCTTCTTTAAGCAACTATATTCATTAAGAAACAAATAATATGAGAAATAATTCAAAAACTTTAACAAGGTCATTGAGACTAAATCAAGATTATCATAGGACGATTACATTCTCATCCTTTTTATGTTTCCTTACAATAATATATGCTTATGCCTACAGAAAAGACAGAACATTGAAGTGTTCATTATGGAAATAAAAAACCCTGTCTATCCCTTCACTATCCTGACTTACTTCTGAAGAGCAACACCTTTCACCATTTATACTTTCGGTTCTTTTGATATTTTCTACTAAAACATCATTACATTACATACTTATACTCTCTGTTAAGACTTACTAATTTTAGGATCTAATGATGCTCTTCTATAAAAGTCAGGTGTTAGACTACTTAAATAGATGCATACACACTTTCCTTATGCATTCTCAATTCTTCTTTTGTTACCTGCATAATGTGAATAATGTACCAAAGTCTGGAAGGATTATTATGTTGTGTGTGTGGATCCTAAGACAGTGGGCTGGGGCAGTATGGTGGATAGCCTCTCCAGTGGGCACCCATCACACCTCTTGTTGTTCATGCTTTTTATTATCTCCTCCCCTTAAGTTAGGTGGGACCTGTGACTTACATGTGCCAAAGGTGATGGGATGTCACTACCATAACACGTGATATGGGTCTCCCTTGCTGATTTGAAGAAGTAGATGGTCCTGCTGAGAAAGCCCAAGTGATAAGAATTTATGGAGGTGGGGGAGGAGGGCTCTAGGAGCTAAATGTAGTTAACATCCAAGAGCCAGCAAGAAGCCAGGACTCTCAGTTCTATAACCAAAAAGAATTTAAATCTGCCAAAACCTGAGAAGACTAGAGGTACATTCTTGCCCAGTCAAGCTTCCAGACAAGTTGAGTTCACAGCTTAGCCAGTTCCTTGACTGCAGCCTTCTGAGACCCTAAGTAGAGAACTCATTTAAGTTGCACCTGAAACTCTTGACCCACAGAAACGGTGAGGTAACAAATATGAATTGTTAGAATGCTAAATCTGTAGCCAGCTTTTACAGAACAATGGCAAAACTAACATGATGAGATAACAACAAAAGTCCAGGCAAGAAATGGCAATCCGGAGCTGGGGTTGGGAACGCAGGAAGGGCACAGACATGTATGAAAGTCACACTTTGTAGGTAGAAATAACTGGCCTCAAGGCTAAGTCATTATAGGATGCTAAGTAGAACCTAAGCCAGAGAAGACTCCCAGGTTTCTAACATTCATGACAAAGTGGTTCAATTATCCAAAAAGAAACATCAGATGCATGATGATGTCATAAAAGCTCCCTGTCAAAGCCATCTGAATTGTTCTTTACACAATTATCTTCAGGCCAAAGATCTGTAGTATACTAAGTGAGAGAGATGAGGGAACTCTAAGTCTATAATTTGGCATCCGTAACTCTAAAGTTTAAGTCAGCCTCTCTTTTGACCATATTCTTGGCACACCGAGATGATAAATTACCTGAACAGACTTTGTTCTAGTGTGACCTGTAAAGTCTTCACAGGTCACCGCCGCTGTCACAAGATCACTGCATTCGTAGCCTCTGCTTATCCCAAACTTACCTCCTCCTCATTCCCATCATTCTCTTATCCCAAGAAGAAATTTCATTTTATTTTGTTTTATGAGAAGAAATGAGTTTACATGTGATGATCCCTGGCAGAAGCTTCCCACAAACTGAAACCACTAGGAATACAGTGTCAGAAAGACCAGAGTGGAAAGCCAGGCAAGAATCACATAAATAAGAAGCAGTAAAAGCCTAGTTCTTCTAGTTTCACTTTTAATTGTTTAAAGCCAAAATTGTATAAATTCACACAGAATAAACGTAGAGAAAATGGTATGGAAAAGGGTAAAAAGCTGGAGAATGGGGGGCAGAGAGAGTGGTTTGAGAGAAGAAAATAGACTATATTTTGGAGAAGAAATATTTTAACCATAAAGATGGCTAAAGCTATTTAACCATTTAACCATTTAACTATTTAACCATTTGAAATGGAGGAGATCAGTGGTGACTTCTAAAAAGACTTCTAGTATTTAAAAAGTACCAGAGACAAAAAGTAGATCTAATTAATAGTGAATGGGCAGAAGTAGTCTTTAATCTTGACCAAGGTCAAGAAAAGGAATAGTAGATAAACACATTATCCCAGAGGTTTTATCTGTTCTGTCAGTTACTCCTAACATTATGAGATAGCTTTTAAGCCCCACTGTAAAAATGAAAGCATCAGCTCTCTAAAAGTTGAACTGCCTAAGGTCATACGCCTGGGACGTGCAGAGGCAGGTCAAGAACTCAAGGTCACCTGGACTGAAATCCTCTGCATGTCCATCTTCCCACGTCACCCTTCTGAAGGACAGACACAGACATAAATCACGTAAGGAAGCAGAAATATCAGAATATTCGATCTAACAAAAAAGATGGCATCACAGAAATAAAGTACAATATTGCCTTTTATTGAGAGAAGATAAGGAACGAATACAGAGCATTAAGAGGGGAGAAAGGTCCAATGTCACAATTCATGATCCTATAGTCATAATTATTAGCATACCATTTACTACATGCCAGGTAAAGGTCTAAACTCTTTATGCACATTAGCCTATTAATGTTCACTATTAATCCTTTATTATAGGGATTAATAATTCTGCCTTTAAAAACAAAGGAATGTGAAGTTCTGAGAGGGCAGGCCTTTCCCCCAGGATGAAACCGTGAGTAATAGCAGAACCTGATTTAAACCTAAGCATTCCATCTCCTGTGTCTACAGCCCCGTAGGAAACAAGATCAAGATTTAAATGTTCATTTATATGGCTCCAAACTCATGTTGTCTCTACTGTGCTAAAGGATTGAGAGAGGAAGATCATAAGCCTTTCTAAAATGTCATGGCTTTCGGAAAAAAACAGCTGCTGCAGGCCACTCCAAAGCTGTCTTTAGCAGAGGTGAGAACCCTGCCACCTAGTCCTAGGTGAGCTAAGTACCCAACCTAAGACCTTCTCAGCATGAGCAAATGAAAAGCTCTTTCCCTTTGCCTGAACTGTCCATTATAGCTTCAAAGAAAGCCTAACCTCAACATCCTTACCAGAGGGAAACACTCCCCAAGGAACCGAAATTTAAGCTGGGATGGAGATGGTGAGCAACCTGGGGTGAGAAGTTCTAGGTGGCCAGAGTGCACTGAGTGTGTGGCAAAGTCAATGTTCAAGTAAGTGCCAGACATAGAGGAAGCCCAGGACTAGTAGTGTGTGGAGAAAAAATAACAGCACAGGGACCAATTCTGAACCAAAACAACAGAAGCCAGCTGCTGAATAATCATCTAAGTCTCCAGGGCCCAGGGATTGCTGCACTGGTCTTAAGTAATGTTTATTCTTCCGGTGCTCCAGGTAGAAGCCATTATCTGGCTATGGCTAGCCTGGCAGCGTACCAGGTCCTCACAGGTGAACAGGTGACAAAGTGAGGTAAATGAAGACGATAAAGCCAAATCACTGTTGTCCATACTTCCTAACACAAACAGAGGGGTAAAACTTGGTTCCCACTATAGATAAATGCAAATAAAAATTTCTGCCCTCTTATTTTAAATCTATTAAATTTCTTTCATTTAAATTTGATTTGATTTATATTTGATTTTTTAAATCAAATATACTTTTTTTAAATAAGATAACTCTGAGACTTAACTTCCTGTGACCAAATAGGACCTATTCATTTGTTACCAACAGCTACTAAAGTTACCGTGCCCTCCAACCATTCCAAACAGCAAGCTTCTGAGGATGCATTTATATAATAACAGGAGTTGCCAAGTAATTTATGAACTGGATTAGCATAATCAGAATCACATATAGGAAGACCTTTAGTCCTGCTTAATTCTCAATTAACATTTTACATGCCCTAAAAAAGAGTAACTGCACTTAGCTAGTAGTATATGTCCTAAAACGAAATATAATGTAGCTAGATTACCAACATGGCAAAATTTATTTCATAATGTGACTAAGAAGCTTGTCACATTTTTATGTTGAAGACTGGCCAATTTGCCAAGATATTGAGACATGAACCAAGGCAAAAGAATTCAGAAGTTTTGGAAATGAAAGTGCAATACCTCTTCTTTTCCTACAAGCAAAGTGTTTTCCAGAATTACTCCTGTCTCTGGAAGGGACACTTGCACTCGATACTGGTTAATGATTCCATTTGGCTGTCGGGGTTTCTTCCAAGTAATTGTTATTTCTGTGGCTTCCACCTCTGCTAATTGTAAATCAAATATTGCACCTGGAACTAAAAAGTGAGAGACAGGGGGAGACAGAGAGAGGGAGAGAAATGTAAAAATACATCTTCAAATGAAAAATATTCCATAAGGTCTTAGTTTGTGACTTAAAATATGTAAACAACTCCACTAGAAAACTGACTAAAATAATATAATTTATTAAAAATTAAATATGTTAGAAGGTTCTCTAAAAACCCAGATATTTAAAATTAAGTTTCTGTATCGTTCTCAAAGTATAAATAAAGAATATGATAGCATGGAATCATTTGCCAAAGTCAAAATGCTATAACATTTGGTCAGAACAAAGTCATTAATAAAATAATTACTCAGAAAAACTGTTTATAAATGATCAAAGCCCAGATGAAATCTTAAAGCCATCAACAATTTTAATAAAATATCAAAAATTAATATGCTGATTACTTCTAATGCAAAGAAATGCAGTTTATAAATCTAAATAGGTCATCTTTTATTACATGAAGACTTGCTGCTGAATTTTCAAATTAACCATATGAGCTTCAAATTTCAGTTGACTTCACTCTACAGTAGTAAAGAAAAATAGGGAGAAACTAACAATTAGTTTAAGATAAAGCACCAAGTACTTAAAGAAGCTCTAGTCCCCAACAATGACATTTAGGAAATCTCTCAGTGCCCCTAAAGTAATGGACCAAGTGTAAGCTTCAGGGTTTGGATTAGATTTGTCTAGAGTTTATTGTGTCGATTTGAACAGTCCTCCAACCCTTACATTCCACAGCTATATAATTTGGATGCCATTTTGTTTTGTAACTACAAAAGGATACTGTAAAGAACAAATGAATCGAGACTATTTCTAAAATGTAAGTTCAAAAATAAGAAAACATGACATAAAAGGTTTGTCTCTTATAATCAGGATATGGTAACATAATACATTAACTACCCTAAGCTATTTGACAATGGTAGTGTTTTAGCAAATTTCTGATAGAAGACAGACACACTGCCTTAAAAGGAACACAGAATGACCTTCTTCATTTTTAAAACAATAAAAAAGAAACTGAAAATAATGTTACAACTCCCTTAAATATTATTTATAATTAGTGAACATAATTATGCTTGGCTGTGTAGTAAAATTTAATTTATAAAATTTGTATCAAATAAGTTAAGAGCTTTTTCCTTTGTCTTCATGAAATGACCAGTAAATAAAATGACTAATATAAGAAAATGATTATTTCTGAATATTTCTTGAGTAGTGTGTGATTAAGTGAATAAATTAGTTATCCTGGTGGTCAAGATTCTAGTCTCCAGTATTGGCAAAACTTGGGCTCACAACTGGAGATAAATATAACGTGGATATATTTATAACTTGCTAATTTTTTGAATCTGCTTTTCTGAAATCATCTCAGCTTATGTGTATAGGCTGATCTGCCCATAAGTGTTCTAATCTTATGAGAGAGCTTTGATCTTAGAAGGATATGGGACAAGTTCTAGACTAGAAGCCCAAAATCACCAAGGCACTCATTCATCATTCAACCGTCTCAACACTCATCCTACTTCTAGACACCTGAGAACAGAAGGAAAAATAAGGCAGGTAAAGCCCTTTGTTCACAGAGCTTATCTATCATTATATTTCATTATGTACATTGTTCAAGGGTGAAAACTAGCTACCTATGAAAATAACACAGGTATTTAAATACCAGAGTTCCTGTTCTATCTTCTTTAACACTATTTTGGGGTTGCTATGTAGAAAAAACCTTTATCAGTATTGCAGCATAACATAACATAAATCACAGAGGAGATGGGCATTTTTCCAATTAATGTGAACTGATGATATAGAACTTTAACTGAAAAAAACAGTTTGATGCCTACATCAATCAGGTAACTGAACCCTGTTTTCAGAAAATAAGTGAAATGATTCATTCCAGATGATGCAACAGACAAATGTACTATGAGGATAGCAGAGATACCCGGTTTAGCAGAAAAATAAAACGTACATATGTTAGATAGGTAGATAGGTAGATAGATAGATAGATAGATAGATAGATAGATAGATAGATAGATAGACAGAAAGATAGGTGATAGATAGATATCTCTTATTTTATGAGCCAAATGTGTAATAGTACCAAACATTACTTCTTTTATCTTTTAATTTACATTTTTCAATAAAACTTAAGTATTGTGTCATGACACTAATCCCTAAAATTACAATTCAAGTAAAGATTAAGTGGTTCTGTTATTTTCCTCTGGAAAAAAAAATCTTGGGGGAGTAAAGGAAATGGAATAGACATCATCATATCTTGTCTTTAGAAAGATACTTGATCTGTTATACCACAAATTCTTAGGGAGAAACCAGAGAAGTGCGGATTAGATCTAACTCCTTTAACATTGGTAACAAAATTAACTAAACAAAATCAAATACACGGGGCAATTATTCATGGTACAGGATGAATTTTGAAGGTGCTTTCCATGCAGACTACTTAAAAATCACTCTCAAATCAATACATTTGTAAATTTTACTAGTAGATGAAAAATAGTAGATACATGACTGCTAAATATTCCACATGAATTAAAATTGGCAAATGAAAAACTATTTGAAGAAATGAAATGGGAGAAAATGACACTATAGTCAAGAAAATTCATTGAAATATCTTTTTCCATTATCTAGCAAATCAGGGTAACATTAGATGTACATTTCAAAAAAAAATAAAGCCAATGACACTGGGAATCCTGAAAACAAATCTGATAGGCTTTTGAGGATTTTTCAACAAAGATTTTACTACTGTTCACAGAAAATAATGAGTTGAAATTACTGAAGACAAAAAGTCTTCCCTCCCATAATCAATTCATAGAGGAGAAAATATGAACATTAACAATGTGTTTGATTTTAAGAAACTGTGATGCTATACTTCTTTATATGATGTCACTGACACCAGTAACATAAAAGGTTATTAGGAGAAATAGAAGCACAAAAATTTACTTGCAATTCTTTTACTCTCATACAAATGATAAAATACTGTTGTCTGTGTTACATTTCTCAGTGTTTCTTGATTTTAGAATAGATAATTCTGTGACATTTTGTATTACTGGAGATTATTACATTATCAATTTTTATCCAAAATCATCTCTCTTTCATGTCTAGGTTTATATCTGCTCAGTAAAATATTAAAGGAAATATATGCAGAAACTTTAGGAAAAATTAAAAGGAAATTTACCAGCAAGATGTTGATTGCTTTGATGAAGCAGAGAGGGATTATAACATCCTCAGTGTTAATAAAATCAACCCCATTGTACAGTGATAGCATGCATGATTTTCTATAAGAGCTCCACTCAGCATCTGTCTGTGAATACTTTGAGATTTACTAGAACACCAGTTGTTGTAGAAGGTATTAATTTTAAAAACCAAGCTAGTCCTATTCATTTTTTAAATAGAATACTTTTAAATATGAGGTAGAAAATAAACAGTAATCTTCATGGAATACAAAAAACCCTATTGTAGCAATAAATGAGAAAGAATAATCTAAAATAAGATTTCAATTTAATTCGATGTAGATAATTCTGATAAGCTGTTGTTCTCATGTAAAGATTGCTTTATTGAGAGGTTTTCATATTGATACTAAGATTACTTAGTGTTAGAGAAGCAGAAAGATTCACTTCCTACATCTGCTATAGCATTCCATGGAAATAACTTCTAAGGCTGAACACATCCCAGAGAATTCCTTAGAGGAGGGTGGGCAGAGGATGGTGAGAACATGGCCCCTCCTCCCTTTAGAGTACTTTACCTGTTGCTCACAAATCCCTATGAGAGCCACTGTGGTGTAAAATACAAGGGTAGAATATAGCTTGGGAAGATAGGCTAAAACACAGGACAAATTACTTTGTGTACAGGCAAAAATGGAGCCATCGGTTCAAGATGATTTGGTATGAAAAACAGGCCATGTAAAATGCATTGAACAATGTTCTTAAAATTCTACTTATTTTGTCAATGAAAAGTACAGAATAGAGGGGGAAAGGTTTTGAGTGAGATACAAAACAAACAACATAGCACTTACGCAGCAATGTATTTTTTGTCCAATGCTGTAGACCAAGAATGACAGCAATAAACACTAACCTTGAAATACGGGTTCATTTTAGAAGCTCCGAGACTGGCTGGACTTGAAAGGTAGCCCACTTGTGTAACATAGAAGAAGAGGTAGTAGGCTCAATAGTTCTCTGAGAAATGCTATTAAGAACAAAATCAAGGGCTGTGCTATATGTGATGGCCATCCATAAATCTCCAGCTTTCTGGAAAACGTTGCAGAGCAGTTTTTAGATGGAGACAGGGGAAAACTTAAGGGCTAATGGGGAAGACACACAAGGCTAATCCTCTTCTGACCGAAACAGAAGAGTAAAATTTTAATATAAAAAGCGACAGTGTCTCCACTATTAAGTATATATTCCTGTCTGTACACTGAAACTATGGATATACTAGAATTTTCATGTGAAATAAATAAACGTAATCTGTACCTTCCTTGAACAACAAAATGCCAAGGTTTTTTTTTTTTTGCAAAATGAAAAGTACAAAATTTCCTAATGATTGCTGCCCTCTAATGGCCAAATACTGGAACAATTTATCTGAGGAAGGCATGCCCAACCCGGTGTGCTCTGGGGTGTGCGTGCGTGCGAGTGTGTGTGTGTGTGTGTCTGTGTGTGTGTGTGTGTGTGTGTGTGTGTGTTAATCTACCAGCTACTATATGTTAGCTAACACATAAAAGAGGCTGGAAATTTTTAAAGTGTTATTGTGTTGTGAAAAGGACTTTCTTCTTATCAATATTTGCAATTTCTAAATAGAAATGAACACATTTATACTTAGCATGGCAAATAACATGCTAACATTTCTTAAAATAGTAGTGTTCACCTACAATAATGATGTTTAATAAATATACATGAGGAAATTTCTGAGCACAAATATTGTATTCATAATTTCAGTAAATGCTGATAAATATTTAGTACACAGCCACTGGAAATCTTAAAAACATATTTCCATCAGTATTGGAATACAGAAATTGCTCTAACACTAGTTCGGTGAGATTAGTATTGCACACTAAACAGTGAGGCTGAATAATGTTAAACGTGTGTCTAATTTATGACTTCTTGAGATTTAGCTGATATTCACTGAATCTGTAACAGGCTGCACATAATATTTCCTAATCTTCCTTGATCTTGAGTTCCTTTTATTATAAAGCATGCTATGGACTTAATGTTCTGGAAAACACATGTTCAGAATGCATTAGATAGTAATTTGATAAAAAAAAAAGAAACAATGTAAGCTAAGTAAATAAAAACCAAATTGCTTCCAAAATTATGCTTTACGAATTCAATAAAAACTCACAAGCATATAGAAATATCTCATTAGCCCTTTAAAGGAGATGTTTTTACCCTCTGGCGGAGTGAATATCGAAAGATTTGACTTGGGTCCAATCCCTGCACTGGTTTCAGCCGCAATGTAGACATCATACATTGTAAATGGTATTAGGTTAGTGAACACAAACTTAAGGTCTTTTGTGCTATTATCCAAAATCCGACCTGCAAAAGGCAGAAGAGAGCTATGGAATTTTATATTAAGAATGCAATCATTCCCATATTTACAAATGGAACCAAAGACAGTAACCAAAGTATTAACCCATGCATTAAAATTTGCCATTATAACACTGAAAATCAATATCTTTTAAACATTTGGCTTAGTAGTTGATTAATATTAATTAAATTGAAATAATGGAAAGTACATAAAAAGCTTTCAGTATTTAAAATTACTTTTATTAAATCATAAAGTCCTGTTGAACTACAATTTTATTATTGATATTGAAAAGGGAAACATTAGATTTTATCAATCTAAAAATGACAGTATTTTACACCCAAATTTATTCAAATAAATTGCTAAATATTGTCATCATTTTCTGCAAGAAGCCATATTTATTTGTTTTTTGGTTTCTTTTTTGGTTTTTTGGTTTTTTTCCGGTACCAGGAATCGAACTCATGACCTCACGCTTGCCAGGCAGGCGCTGTGCCACTGAGCTAAATCCCTTGTAAGAGGCCATATTTAGAAAATATTTCTTCTTTGCCTCTGAACAAACTTCCCTGAATAGTTTATGAGCAAAATTATTTAAATCTTCAGCTTTTACTCTGCATACTTCCTGCACCTTCTTGCTCTGAATGAAATGCAGTTCTCCTCTAAGAAAATTGCTTCTGTTCCACAGAAGCAACCACAGAGTGTGGCCGACTGTTACTAACCCACAGCTCTCAAACGGTTGGGTCTGCAGGGTGGGAATTGCTCTTGCTCCTCATTGCACCATCTCCAACCATTCTGTCTGCCTCCTTAGCACACAGCTTTAAATTCCACATGACCAATGACATCCACAAGCCCTCGAGGTCACCCAATCCCACCCCTGATGGTTTAACTCCTCCTTCAAGGATGGTTTAACTCCTCCTTCAAGGCCACCATCTTAACTTGTGGTCATTTAATATCCTCAGAGGTAGCCATTTTATCACACTGACTCTTCAGTCTGTTTCTCCATCCTATTTCAGCTCATCGCTCTTGGTCATATGCTAGACATTACAATTATTAATAACTGCCATCATCCATTACATAAATTTCATGCGACTGTCACTGACTACTTTTCCTACCTCTTCTTCACTTATGCTAGAACTTCAACCAACAGTTCTTTAAGCCCATGGGAACATGCAGTCCATTGACCTCATTACCTTTTTTATTTTCTTTCTTTAATTCTCCTCAATCTCTCACTACCTAATTTCCCACTCTTTATCCAGCCTCACTGCCACCCCAAACTACAATTGCTACCATATATATATATATATATATATCTTCATTCTCCTTGAACTACTTTTGTTGAAGGTACTAGGGAAAAGTATAATGCCCCTCCAACTAATCCCATTTTATTCAAGATCATATCCTAAATGAAGCCTGAAAAGGCACCTAGAATTTTATGTACATTCTACACCTTAGTGTTCCAATCACTGTACACTTTCTAGATGATTATTTTGCACTTTTCTCCCCATTCATACCTCTAACACCTCTGCCCTCCCTTCACTCCCACTAATGGTTCAGCTTTACCTTGCCCTGAAAAATTAAATCAGCAGTAAATGATCTGCACAGACTCCCACCCTGTGAGTCCTGCATCTATACCCATGTTCTCTGTCTTACAACCTATTACTACGGGCAAACTGTATCTTGATCCAATCCATACATTTAAGCAAAAGCCCTTACCTTCTACCTACATAAACACTTTCCCAGTAATCCTTATATTTTGTGTACCATTGTTCTGTCCATTTTCTTCATTCTCTTCAACAAAAAAGATACTTTATTTATTCCTAACAGAGAAAAATCTGTTCACTACTTATCCCAACCCTACTTCCTATCTCATTCATGATTTCACTTCCCAGCAAAACTCAAGAGAGGTCCTATGTCCACTGTTCCAGTGCTCTTCTCCAGTCCTTCCTTGAACAATCGCAAGCAGTCATTTGCCCTGCATGAGCCACCATTATAGCTCCTTAATGACTCCACATTGCTCAGTGGGGCAATTGTTTAATGTGTCTGATTTGATTCATCCACCTGCCTGAGTGTACCTCAGCCAAATCTAGCAATTAGTATTCAACAGAAATTAACATCTATATGTCCATGTCTATTTCTGTGTACTAGGAGGATGTGAAGACTTATTTTGTAGGAACTGTACATATTTCAGAAATTTGGAAGCTCAAGTTACTTAGGAATGAGAAATAAATGTTACTTCTATGATTCACACTGTAATAGAAAATGCCCCCCACCCAGCCAGTGTACTTCAGTTTCCCAGCTGCCCTGGTAATAATAGTTCCTGTTCCAGATCCGGTTGCTCTTGTCTCTTACTAACAGCTGGTGACTACGATGCACCTTGTAAGAACCAATCTCCAATGGACAGGCCCTTCTGCCTCTGTACTTCTTGCTTGCTTATTCCACGTAAGCCCTATTCCACCAGAGGTCAGGGCCTGATATTCTGGGAATGATCCTGATCAGTGCCCGTCGATGTAAATAAATCTGCCTCCAAATCTTGGGTGTCTTTTTGTTGTTTCTGCTTGCCATAGCAATACCATAGAATTTTCAAAACAGAATTACTTGGAAATTTGTATCTTTTTCAGATCTTCAAAGTAAATGATAATATGCAGATGTAATGTTTCATTATGTTTGAATTAAACTTCTTACATAGAACCAAAGAATCATTGATTAAGGAAGAATTTTAGAGTTGATTTGCCTCCTATAATATAATACTTGAAGTCTTTAAATTACCTGAATAACTAGTTCAGGTCCTGCTTGTTTACCAAGACAGAGAAAATGTCATTTTATAAGGCTATTCATGTTATTATTTTTAATAAACTTTATTTTCAGAGCAGTTTAGATTCATAGTAAAATCAATCAGAAGATATAGAGGTTTCCTATATTTTCAGCAACCTTAGACCATTAAAAATAAATTCCCTGTCATATGATTTAATATAAGCTAACCCCATTGTTCCACATTTTCCAGGCAGGCACTGTGCCACTGAGCTGAATCCCCAGCCCCCACATTTATGGTTTTAAATAAAAATTCCAAAGTATTTCACCTTATTACTTTTCTATTGTTTACTTCAATTATATGCTCTTTAAATTTTTTTTAATGTTTTCTACTAGTCATGCATTTTATAACTGTTATGCTAAAGGGTAAGCCCAAAACCAATGCAGACTTACCTGATGGCCCATACAACTCAACTTTATAACTAAACTTTCCTGTTACTATACTTGGTGGGTCCCATGAGATCGAAAAGGACTTTCCAGTGACATTGCCTGTTATGCAGTTTTGTGGTGGTCCTTCAGGCACTAAAATGATTATAGTCAAAAGAATATATTAAAATATGTAAAATTTTAAGACCCTGTTAAATACACTAAATCAAAGTTGAATTTTAAAGAAAAATAAAATATAATTAAAGCATTTAAATAAGACACACTGAATCAGTAGATTTATGTCTTATGTACCATTATTACATTTATTTTGTAGCATATATAATTGCACAATGTAATTTCACTCATGTTCACTGCAAAATATTCATTGTAAATACTAGATTGATTTGAAACATATACCACATATACATTACATTCAACAATGTCTGGATATCTGGCTTAATAAACATTTTTCCTCTCACAATGTATGAACCATTGTTACCTTCCTATTATCTTGTTTTTAAATTTTGTTTTTTATTCTTTTTAAAGTAAAAAAAAAAAAATGATCATCTCCACACAGAAAAAACCTTCCACAAAATTAAGTATCCAGTCATGATTTTAAAAAGAAACCCTGAATAGGTGTAGAAGGACTTGTCTGAATATAGAAGCCATTTATGACAGATCTACTGTCAATATAATATTAAATGAGGAAAAACTGAAAGTTTTGCCTCTAAAATCACAAACAATGCAAGAATGTAGTTCTCAGAAATTAGCCAGAGCAATCAGGTAAGGGAAAGAAATAAAAGACACATGTGTTATATGGGAAAAAACAGTCAAATTATCATTATTTGCAAAAGATATGATTCTCTACACAGAAGACCCAGTCCACCAAAAGCTTCTAGAATTAAAAACTAAATTCAACAATGTAACAGGATACAAAAACAAAATGCAAAAATTAATAGTTATTGTATACCAATAATGACATCACAGAGAAATTATGAAAAAATATTCAAAATATCTTCAAGAAAAGTTAAACACTTAAGAATTAAACTAACTAAACAAATAAAAGACCTCTATAATGTAAACTATGTACCCTGAAAAAGGAGATGAAAGAAAATATCAGAAAATGGATATATGTCCCCTTTTCCTGCCAGTTGACAGGCAGAACCAATGTTGTCAGAATGGCCATACTTCCAAAATAGCCACACAGATTTAATTCAATTCCAATAAAAAATACCAATAGTATTCCTCACAGAACTAGAGAAAACAATCTTAAGACCATAGGGAACCAGAAGAGACTTGGAATAGCACAAGCAATTCTGGGTAATGATAGCAAAGCAAGAGGCATCAAAATCCCAGATTTTAAATTATATTACAAAGTTACTGTGATAAAAACAGCATGGTACTGGCAGAAAACAGACATGTGGATCAACAGAACAAAACAGGAGATGTAGAACCAATCCCAGACACATTCGGCTATCTGAGCTTTCACAAAAGTGCCAAGAAGATACACCTTAACCAATAGTACTGGGAAAACTGGATGTCCACATGCAGAAGACTGAATCTAGACCTATCTCTCTCACCATGTATTAAACTAAAATCAAAGTGGATCAGAGCTATAAATGTTAAAACCAACAATCTTCTTGGAGGAAAAATAGGTAAAACTCTCAGACCCACAGGCACAGGCAGGGGCTTTCTGAACAGAATCCTAATTGTACAAGAAATAGCATCACATGAGACCCTATAAAATTAAAAACCTCTGCACAGCAAAAGAAACAACCAATAGAATGAAGAGACAAGCTACAAAATGGGAACAAAATTTTGCCAGCTATTCTTCAGAGGGAGAGCTAATTATCTAGACTACATAAAGAAGTCAAAAAATTAGACCCCCAACATAAAACACCCAAAGAAAAAAGGCAACTGACATGAACAGATACTTCTCAGAAGAAGTACAAGAGAACAAGAAATATGTGAAAAAATGTTCAATATCTCTGACCAATAGAGAAATGGAAATCAAAATAACAATTCTACCTTACGCCAAGAAAAATGGTTATGATCAAGAAATCAAATAATAACAAATGCTGGTGAGGCTACAGGGGAAAAAGGAACCTTCTAAATTGTGGTGGGAATGTAAGCAACTGAGAGCTGTGTCATTAGGGAAAAGTATAGTGTGCTTCCATGAGATTACCATATTAACAATTTCTAATATCCACAAGAACTACCAATCACAACTGAATATCTGGCACTACAGTATGAAATACATATCAAGCATCTATTATATATATTTATACTAATATGTTGATGTTATGGTCCTACATCAGTATTCACATAAACTTTATTTAAATGTTATATATAAACTTTATATGTTTCATTTAAATAAGATAGTTATTACCACTTATTATTGCATTTATTTTGTGTGTTTAAATATTTATATATCCATAGAAATATATACTCTCAGAATACTTCTTTTTGTACCAGGAATCAAACTCAAGACCTTGCACTTTCCAGGGAGGTATTTATGCCCCTGAGCTATATCTCTGGCTTCTGAAAATATTAAGATCCAATAGTAGTAATACGATCGTGTTCATTTAATCTGAACATTACAGCCATCCAAGGGCACTTTTACTGTTTCTGTTTCTCAGATAAAGAAGCTGCAGTGCATAAAAAATATCAGGAGAAATATATTTTAGCCATTGATATTGGTACTGAAATGTTAATCACATGCTAGTCTGCTATTCCAGGTATTATCTGCATGTGTAGTAATAATATTAAAACAAAGGTAAAGATGATAAAAGATGATTTAGAAAGGAAGAGATGATTATGAAAAACTGCTGAGTCACAGAAAGATAATTGCTGATCTTAGGATCATAGTAGCTGAAGAAATTTTCTTTCCCATTTCAGATGCTTGTTTTAGTAATATGTTGAATATAAAAGACAATGAAAACTTTCAAGATACTCTAGGTGGGATGTCTATTATCTATTATTACACATATACACAAAAGAAAACTTACTAAATAGTGAGGAATATTAAAACCTCTACATGATCAAAAGTAAAGGTTTATACTTTTCCTTTTGAAGTAATTGAACTCTTTTTCCTAAAAAAAAGAAATCATACCTGATTCTGGTGTTCTGACAATGGTGCTATCAATATAACCCGCTTCCGTTGTAACGGCCGAAACTTCAAAAAGATATGTTGTGTAAGGTCTCAGATGCGTCACCACAAAGCTGATAGGCTCTTTCCACACAGAGCTGATCTTACTCCGTGCCAATGTGCTTGAGGAGGAAGTGGTACGTAATGGAGGTGTAACTCTGCCAACAGTTGGAGAAGGACTGGTGGTACTCCACAGGAAAGACTCACTGTTTTCCTGGTGAATGAAATTAGTATCAGTTAAAAGAACAATGTTATATCTCTTTGGGTGAACACAAGAAATCTGACTCATTTCTTTTTCCCTTATACATTCTCTCTCTCTCTCTCTCTCTCTCTCTCTCTCTCTCTCCCTGACTATCTCTTTCTCTGACTCTGTAAAATTTTATGTCATGAACAAATTTGTTAGATTTTTATTATATCCATTTAACCTACAATTTTAGAACAGACCATATGTATTTCACACTTAATACTTTCACCTTCCTTATGAGTAGGAATTAAAAGTGGCTTTAAAAAAAGGTAAAACTGCAGCAAAATCATTAGTAAGAGTTTTTAAAAACTCGTGTTAACTGTATAACAGCCAAAGACTTAAAATAATTTCAAGCACAAGCCACATTCTGATACTATGATTTTGTATCATAAGTACTCAAAAGAACACCGCTAGCATACATGTTAGGTATATTTGTCTGTGCATGTGCATGTATGTGTGTTAGAAGTATATTATAATTTCAAAAGGAAGATTTTGAGACATAGAAAATATTTAGAACAAAAACTATTTTGTTGGACTATATCAAAATGATCACCAAAACGGTTTGGGGCAAACTATTTTATACTGCTTCTTAAGGTTCCCCATCACTGATCTGAGTAACAACGAATTGTTTACCAAAGATATTCAGAAAAACAATCTATCTCTGAAAATTAATCATTGTGTGTTCTCTTTTACAGATCTTCTCCACTTGGCACTTGGTGGTGTAGTCCTTTCTACAGATACACTGTACCATTTTCCACCCCAGGGATTTATGAAATATTTTCCACCTAGAATCACCCCAGCCACATCTTACACTTTCAACCTCTGGGATTTACAAAGTGTCCCACCAAACAACCTCCATCTATTCTTCCTCCACAGATTATCCTAATGTTTCTCCTTTAATGAGGTTTTCTAGAATTCCCTAAGAGAGTTTAGTATTTTATTTTTAAATTCCCAAACCCCTCAAGTAACATACCTTGAATATAGCCAACTGTGGATAGCACAGTACTATGGCCTAATAGTACAAGTAACAAAGTCATAAACATTTCCAGAAAATACACAGTATCTAGATGCTCAAAACTTGAAGATATGTTTATCTAAAATTTTTGAGATATACAAAGTGTTCACGATACTCACGCTACATTCTGGCAATTTCCCATTCAAAATGTCCTCCACCCTGATTGAGACATCTTTCACGACTATACCACTCCTGGCATGTTTGACACTAATCTTGAAGCTGGTAATCTTGCCATTTGGCTGCCAAGGTAAATACCAAATCAAGTTTACTGCTGAATAGTTGTACGCCTCAACTGTGAGATTGACCACTTTCCCCGGAGCTGGAGCATGAAAAGGGTTGAATTAGAGCAGAAAACCTTTTTATAAAATTTACAATGGCATTTATATATTATTGGGGTGTTAAATGTCCATGTTATAGGAAATTGAGTATACAATACATTGGATAAAATTTACCTGAGTGTGACTTGTAAAGCTACCTTTAATTGACCTTAGCCAAAAAACCCAAAAAAACAAAAAAACCTGGAATTGAAGCAAACTTGCTGACTTCAGGATTATTGGGTGTCAACACATGCACTGGTGAGACATTCCACAAAAACATGAAGAAATATTCAATAGTCATGTGTGCATATACAAAGAACTCAGGACAAATTTTTGATTTCCTTAAATATTTTGAAGCCATGTAGATTTCTTAGATTCTGAACAAAGTGGAAAGCTGAAACTATTAGCCAGTCATCTATACCAGAAAATATGGTCATAAAAAGAATCAAATACAGAAAAATTTAGAATTTATAAATAAACCAAGTTTTTATTAAATTCTAAAGCAATATTTCCAAAAGAGTAAATCTTAAATATTAAACAGGTAGGAATCAATTACATCTGCTAAACAACATTTACGGAAGGAAGGTATTTATGTCAACTTGTTTTAAATTATTTTAGCCTCAATGAGATATATTTAGTGTGTTCCCTTATGTGATCTCATGGTGTTTGAAGATTGATTTGGGTTCTTTTCTGTGCTTGGCAAGTATTTCTCTATTTAAAAATATTCTAGTTTCAACTTCTTGACTTATGTACCAGAATCTCATTACATCTGATTATTTGAGTGAATTTATCTATCTTGATTCAATTAACGATTTAATACTATGGTACCAAAATACTATATTTAGATAGTCTTTTCACCTGTCAAACCAGCAAGTATCTTGGCACACTCTTAGAAAGTTGTGTAGTGTGTAGACTATAGACATGTATAAATATTTAGGCATATAAAAATATACACAACCTTTCAAAGTGAATACTGTACAAAATACACATGTTTGAGGCATTAACAAAATTATAAATCTAACACAAATAATTTCCAAAGTTATTTTCTGCATTTTCAGCTAGAAAATGAAGTATAAATAGTATTTTTAATACTCTTTAAAATCTAAAATGCATTGTAGATTTACATGAAAATACGCTGCATGGAAATTTAAGCATTGACCTTTTTGTGCTTATACAGTTTAGTATAGTATCAATGGTTAATTCATGTACTGAGAATATTTTTATTCACAAACAAAGTACTTCTGATCTAATAATAACGATGCTATTTATTCATAGAAATCCTCAATTTAAAGTTTAATAAATCAGCAATAATGATAACAGGCACTTGGGAAGAGAAATATGTTGAGGATTACTAATCTACATGAACTTCATCATAGGGCTAGGGATATAGCTCAGTGGCACAAGTGCCTGCCTGGCAAGCGCAAGGTCCTAAGTTCCATTACCAGTACAAAAAGAAAAAAGAACTTCTTCATATTAAGAAAAGAAGGTGGGAAAATAGGCAAGAAAAATTATGCAAGTGGTTCAAAGACATGCACTAAGCCACAAAGAGAATGAGACTTCCATTGCAGTACTGTTTCCACTATGTGCTAGTGTTTCTCGAGTTTCTCTCAAATCATCACCTGCCAATAGTTAATGTTATGGTTTGTGTCTGGATGTCCCCCCAAAGCCTCATGCAGTCATGCAATGGACTTCTACAGCTTTTGATTGATTCATAGTCCAATGCTGGGGTTATGGGTGTGAGTGCTACACCTACTGTGGGGTGGGCACCCTGCACACAGTCTAAGAGAGAGAAAGAGGCTTGCTCTCTCTTGAGCTTCCCCTTTTTGCTCTGGTTGCTTTTGCTGTCTTCCACCACCATGAACTGTTGCCCTCTGTCATGTGCCACTCTTTCTTGGAGGCAGCCGAGTACTGACTGAAATCTCCACAAACTGTGAGCTAAATCAACCTTTCCCTCTTTAATTTGGGTGTCGGGCATTTTGTTCCAGCAAAGAGAGAAATGTAACCAAGACAGTTAAAATCTCCTAAAATGAGGTAAGCTACTGGAAGTATAAAACACATAAAGTTGAAAACTGTCAAATTGAAGCTATAATCTGTATATGTCATAATTTGTCAGAAGCCAAATCAGGATCAGGGTAAAGAAATAAAATAAATAAAACTATTTTGTATGACATTCAAATTATTTCCCCTAAAACTGAAACCTTAATATAAGTAATAATTTTTGTTTTATATACTATGCTACAAAATAATACATTGCCATTTGATTTTTAAATGTGTAAATAACCTGAATGTCAATATGTTCAAAATAAATAAGAGTACATCGGGCCTTGAAAATCATTCATTTCTAACTTTAAATAACTCCAGATTCTCGTGTTAATTTCTTAAAAAAAAATGCTTTTCTACATGGTGTCTCAAATAGGATCTGAATCAAAAAACTACTATATGCTTTTTAAAACTTTGACAATTGTACCCCTTCTAAATATACAACACCCTCAAAAAATAAATAAAGAAAGAAATATACAATACCCATTTCAAATTGTCCTTTTTTGCAGTAGACAACTAGATTTTTATAAAACATTCACAACTGAACAAAATTATAGAAATTTGTACAGCACCAATCACCTGTCTGATGTGTAACTTAATCATTCACACCGTTATTTTACCCCTTAGAATATAAGCGCCACTGTCAATATTTGCTCTTGGTTGGTGATGCCATTATTTATCTAAATGTTTTTCTGTATAACTGAATCTAACACTTTGTTATTGTACAAATAAGTACCAGAATTATTAATAAATATAAACACCTACATTCAATAATTATTTTTATCACAAAGCTTATGTTCTGCTGGGATAATAATAAGCATAATACAAAATAAGCACATAGATATGTGATATATCAGGTTGGTCGAAGGGAAAAAAGATACCGGAAACAGAGGTGGATGGGGGGGGCGTATAAGTGTTGCATAAGGAATGATCAGAAAGGATGGCACATGTTTGAAAGAACTCGAGGCGAATCCTACAGACATTTAGTGGAGTGTCTCAGACAGAAGGAAAAGCAAGTACAGAGGTCCGGAGTCAGAAGATCAGCACAGCCTGAGCAGATGGAAGGAGAGAAGAATGAGAAGTGATGAAGCCAAAGAGGGGCAAGACCATGTAGCGAGGGAAGGACCCAGGGTGGTTTTTTGTTTTTGTTTTTTAAGAAGGTGAGGTATTCAGGCTTGAATCCAGGGCCTTTACATTGAACTAAGTCTCCAGCCGTTTTCTGTGTTTATTTTGTTCTTGTTTTTATTTTGAGACTCTGTCTCACCGTGTCTCTAAGTAGTTCAAGCTGAAATCTAACCTCCAGTCTGCATGCCTCAGCCTCCCAGAATGCTGGGGTTTACGTGTTGTATACCATAATGTTCAAGCAGAGCGGTTTTTTTGTTTGTTTTTCGTTTGTTTGTTTTCAGAGTTTTATTCTTAATGAGACATCAAGCATGGTGTTAGGAAGAGAAGAGTAGAGTGGTCTGGCTTATGTTTCAAAAGATGATGTGACACTTTTTGGTGTTGTATGATGCAGGCAAGCAAGTCAGAAACAGGGAAACCACTCAGTCTTTTGATCATTCAGGCAAGACAGGAAAACGGGTGCGGTAGGTGTTTAGCTATGAGGGTAAGTGTCTGGATATATTCTGATGATAGTGCCGCCTGACACTGCTGATAGATCAGTTGTTACTGTGAAAGAAGAGTCAAGGATGATATCAAGATTCTTCCTCTCAGCCAATTGGAAGAACAGAGGTGTCTTAAATGGGTTTGGTAAGGACAACATTACGGACGGATACAATTCACATCCACATATGTCCACTGGAGAATAAAAGACCAGCCAGAAGGACACTCAAAAAAGTAATAAAACTTCTGTTTTACACGATAAAACCACAGATAATTTTCATTGTGGGTTTTTTTTTCTCATATTTTCTCAAAATTCTCCAAGAGCATACATACTGACTTTTATAATCATAAAGAGCAATATATCTTAATGAATAAATGATCACAAAAGACTGAAGGTAATTAAATTTCTATGTTGTTCAGAATTTCATGCACTTTAGTGTTAGATTTTGATTATTTAAATGACAAAACTCATGACTACCTTAATTTAGAATAAATAATTTAGGAAAATTACCACTTTCTGCAGTTTGGAAAAGGAATGGGTCACTAAATACTCCAATGCCAGCACTGTTTTCAGCAGCAACCTAAAATAGATCAAAAGGTTTTAGAGTCTAAATTTTGCTCCCTAGTTAGACACAATCTGAAATAATAAAAACTTTCTCTTGTCCATAAGGTAAGGGCCAAAAAGTTTTTTCCCTTAATTCTTCCAATAATCTCGAGATAGAGAGCAAATATGAAGCTATCCACATACTCAGAACAGACAGTATTATTGTCATTATTATTGCCATTATACAGATGAGAAAACTGGCTGACAGAAGTCCAATAATTTTGCCACAGTACAAAGGAATAAATGGCAGAATAAGAATTAAGTTATTCAAACTTTAGCCACTTATACCCAAGATACTATATTATTTCTGTAATGAATATAAAAGACCATACATATATATTGTATGTGATTTTAGAGTTAACATAATTTTAGAGTTAAAATTATTCCCAAAAAATATGCTAAAATAATAAATCTGTCACATTCTAGTTATGCAAATAAATTTTAAAGGTTTTCATAAAAAATAAATAGCCTTGATTAATAATTTAGACTAAATATTTTAAATTAGAAAGGTATAAAATTTATTTTTTGCTAAAATAATCTTGTCCAATAGAATAAGCAGAGAAAATGTCATAAATCAGAATACTATTCTTAAGCTTGTGCAACATCCCATGACTAGAATTAGCTTGGTTTAAATATAATTCTCAGTAAGTGGCTTATGGAAATTACCAAACAAAAAACAAGGCACATTTTTCTTGTCTTTAAATGGTAACAATAATGGATCTATGACATAAGATTGTTCTGAGACTAAACATAACCATGCATGTAATACACTGAGCAGGATTACTCTCATAGTGTTACTTATACTGAAGATATCAAAAGTATCATGCCAAATACCTTTGGAATTCTGCCATGGCTAATGTTTATTTGAAAAGAATAAATATCACCATGATTTATAAAGTATGAGGTGAAAAAGCAAAATAGAGGCTCCTTAATCAGATTCAAACTCTATAAAAAGGGATCTAAAAACTAGTTTAGCTAAATTACCTTCCTCTCAGCAATAGTTTCTTATATCACATGAAAATTTAATCTTTATTTACTACCTCCAGTGGCATATTTTAACAGGCAAGTTAATCCAAATATATGCATGTTCATGGAAAGTATATTGTGCAATTTTCAGATGTCAAAAAAGTTACCTGCTCTTTAACCTATGTTAAATGCATGAAACAGCCATTGTGATTTTGATTTTTGACTTGTTCATAAATAAAAGTTTATTTTGTCAGTGGGAGAACCGCACTACTACAGTACTATTGGTAGACGCTTTCCAGTAGTGAGCACATTAGTTCGCTGCACAGATAGGCATACTTCCGGTAAGGAAAACTTCATGGCAAAAATGTTTCCCAACACTTGTCCTCATCCCAGAAGGGCAACTCAGTTATGCATGGACACATACTTAGACAGCATTTGCAGATTTTATTCTCTATATTGAATCTTGGAGCCTCAAAGAACATCTGAGCATTATGTTGAAAATGCTAAAAAATCCAGACGATATCTCTACACTTCATTATCACTGGGAAATGTCATAGATATCCCTTAATCGTAAACATTTTAATTTAGCCTAAAAAATTTAGAACTGCTCTTTAGAAGCTATTACTTATTCAGTATTCAATAAAATATTGTCACAGCTTGCATATTTGACTTTATAAAGGACTAAAACTTTTATAAATACAAAGGACATAGTAAAAATTCAATAAATACTTGTTGAATAGTATGAAATTTACTTCATTTCTTAGTAAAACTAAATCTTTAGAAGTATTCAAATTATTATCTAAAATTTCAATGGACATGCACATACAACAGGGTGAAAAGAAAAATAGCTGGGGCTGGGGATTTAGCTCAGCGGCAAAAGCGCCTGCCTGGCAAGCGCAAGGTCGTGAGTTCAGTTCCCGGTACCGGAGAAAAACCAAAAAAAAAAACAAAAAAAAAAAAAAAAAAAAACAAAAAAAAAAAAGAAAAATAGCAAACCTAACTAAGTTTAATCAAAAGGTAGAATATTTCTGAATTAAAAATATGGCTCAGTGGTAGGGCATTTGCTCAGTATACATAAGGCCCTGAGTTCAATCCATGGTACTGCAAAAAATTCTTTTTCCACTTATAAAGCATAAATTAATTAAGTTAATTTGTTTTCAATAAAAGGCTCTAAGCTAAAGATTTTTAATATATTTTATGTATATAAGTTGAATTAAAAATAGATTACCAAATTTGACCAAATTTTAAAAGCCAGGTAGATGCTGAGGTCATAATTCAGCCTATCATTCTACAGTCACTTACTACAATCAGCTGTAAGGTTTGACCAGGTGGAAAAACCTCCCTCAGTTTTAAAACAGGTGAAATATTTTAATACTTTATTCGTAGTTATTTACAAAATAATTACCTTAATTTCGTATGTTGTTCCAGGATTAAGATTAGTAAGAAGAACTTCTAGACTGTCTGGCTTTGCTCTAACTTGAGTGTACATGGTTTGCACCCACGGGCATACTTCCTTATATTTAACAATATAAGACACAATCCTTCCATTTGGATTAGGTGGTGTATTCCATGAAAGAAGAATACCAGCAGATCCAACTCTTTCTCCTGCTAAGAAGACTGGTGGCCCTGGTTCTATGTTTAAAAAAAAAATTCATTTGTTAAAATGTCTGTTATTTATATTTCTACAAAAAATATAATAAAAGTATTTACAAATGTAAACTTTTGAAGTTTTAGACAATTACTGTGAATTTACACACCCTAGAGCTCTAAAAATAAATAAATAATGCTTAGGAGAATACCAAGAGCATTCTTTTATAAGAATGCATAAAATGGAATGCTACTAAATACTACATGCCAAATACTTTTGATGCCAAATCACTTTTAAAAGAAACTTCCCTAATGCAAGGATTACAAATGCAAGAACTCAGAAAACAAGAAACAGGCTTACAAATGAAATAATCATTCCTGAGCAGGAATACTAACCATATTTTCATATCTCTAAAGCTACTAAAGAATACTAATTTTATTTTCATGGTATTATTTAAGTCTTACCATTAACAGTCTCTGTTTTCCATTTCACAAACAAGGATAGTTATCTTTGTTTGAAAACAAAGAAACTAAAGAATTAGTAGAAAGCAGGTTCTAAACAGATCACTTTCTTAAGTTTCCATTTCTCTTTAATTATTCCCCATTTTCAGGCATATAGCACATATACAACCAGTGTAACTATGTCCACCTAAAAGAGTTATACTAACTCCAAATGCTTGATTTAAAAAGTAATTTAAAAATATATATACATACTCACTTGTTACATTTGTTGTCATTGTTCTAACAGGTGAACTAATCTCTGTTGTAGCAGAAATTGAAGAGATAGTTATATTGTACCTAGTACCAGGAACGTCACTGGAAAAGTCAACCTAGAATACCAGAAATAAATAATTGCACTAAAATTATTCCTGAAAAATATGCTAAAATAATAAATCTGTCACTATCAAAAATGTTAACACTTCACTGTAAGAATGCACTATTTAAAATACCACCTAAGTTCCACATTATCATAAAATTTGTTATATTATATAACTATTTACCACATAAATTACACAATAAAATAAAAACTTACAAAGCATACTATGCTATCAAAGGCTAAATCAGTATTTCTATCTATCCCAGTTCCCTGTCACAAAGAATAACTATTTGAAATCATTTAAACATCTAGAGCTTATTGCATAGCCTTTATTTTTAAAAGCATATAAAATACCTGTGTCTCTGAAGTTCCAATAAAAAGTAAAAGAAAAATAATGAGATAATCCATCATTATTACATTTTTCAAGCAGTCGAATCACATTAGTGGCTCTAGAGAGAAATGTTGCCTGCATTAATGATTTAAAGACAGATCCTCCTGGCAAGTACACAATTAATGAGCCTGGATTACTCAATAGCTCTGCCCTTTCTTTGTTAAACTATTCATGAACTCTTGGATGGCTGGCTGTAGGTTCAGGGTAGACTTAAAAAAAAAAGCATAGATGTTGCTAAGGTAACGGTCCACCGATGCTGAAACTTACACCCATCAGTTCAACATCGATGTTTTTGTCTTCATCTTATGCTTTTAAAAATCTTCTAAGGAGTAAGTTTTCATAGTCGACGAGTTTCATAAAGAACTTTCCTACTAGGACCAAATATAAATACAAGCAGGCTGGCCAAGCACGATAATGAAAACTATACCTGATATTCTCCACCTCCAAGATCTTTGATAGTAACGAAGCCACTGTCAGGAACAAGATCCACATGATACCTATCCACATAGCCAGAGGGCAGGCTACAATGCAGAGAAAAGGAATGTGTGGAAATATTGAAGGTTTTCTGCCTCTCAGGTTTTTCTGGTTCTGATATTGAAAAAAAAAAAACAAAAAACAAAAAAACAGAGTTTTGAAATAGTTATTCTCCTAAAATGTCAAAATAAAAATGAAAATTAGAAGTCTAAAGATCATGTTTCAATAAATCAAATTATTAGCAGTGAGTTCTTTTAATGGTCTGTAAGTATAAGTGAATACTGGTCATATAAATCTTTAACAAGACCTAGTTTTTAAGTATAATTAACAGAAACAATATATTAACATGTAAATCTGTTCTTAGACTACTCTTTACTTGTTAAGAGCTGTTAATTGACTTGATTATTTTGAAAGTTTATACCCTAATTGAAAATTTTCATCATTTTAAAACAAAATAAATATAAACTATTAACCAATTAACTGGATATTAACCAAACAAAAGAAAATGAAGGAAATATTGCCAAATTCTATCAATTTTTTTAAAATGAGTTCTTTGATTAATATTAGGTATTTCTTTAAGAAAAAAATACTAGTTTTCAATATTTGAAATCAAGTACGATAGTTTTAAAATGTAAGTCCAATTGTCGTATTTAAACCATGTTTTTCTACCTTTGCTTTGACTGTTTTCAAAGTTTTATTTATGCTGCCTGTACCTCCTCAAGGGAGTTCTCACATAAAGTTCCTCTGATTGGTTGCCAATGAGTCTGGTTTGTGCTCTGCCTTATCTCAGTGCAGATTCCAGATAAATAATATAGAGCAACAGAGGGAGATTATCAAGTCATGCATGTGAAAACATACTTAATACAGACCTACTTTAACACCAAAACACAGCAGTGTAGAATTAATCACTGAACTCTATTTGTCACTTTAAAAGTGTACTGAAAGAGATGATTTGATAATCAACACAGTGAAAATAAACAAATGAATAACACTTCATCATATAAGATAGAAAACATAATAAGTAAATTCTTAATATTTTGGAAGGAATATTTTTGAATGGTTTTTCTTTGTCTTCTTTGAAAAGTTCTTCTAGTGCAACAATAACGCTTGTTTGCTGTTTACTGTACTATTTTCAAAGACACATACATTCTCGTGGCATTATCCCCAGACTGTGTATGCAGTTAGTACCACAATCTCCTAATAACTCTTTAGAAATATTATAAACCCACAGAGATATACCCAGTTTGTGATGGCGAGAATTTCCTCATTGTGCAAAGCTACTGTTGTTCTTCCTAAATAGTTCTGCATAGAGACCTAAGTCCTCTGTATTCTCAAGCTGAAAAGACATTGACTCTGCTTAGGAATTCATGTTACAATAGATATAATCTACCATGACTGACTAGTGCAATGAACTGCTTCTCTCAAATACTGGTTCATTTAAAGGATAATAGTATTTTTTCAGAAGTCTCACAAAGTAACTAGTAAGTATTAAGCCTTAGGCAAGAACTTTTAAAAATAACTAACATGAGATTTTGGAAGAGAGAGGAAGCTGTAAGAAGTGAAGTGTCGATTACCAGGATGGTGGTGATGTGGGTTGTGGTTTCCTAGCCTGTGGTTTACAATTACAAACTAAAGGATACTTGGCTAGGAATGCAATGTGTCTCACCAAAAAAAAGGAAGAATATATTTGTCTGGAAACTTGCCAATCTGATCAAGAAGAAAGGCCTGGAAGCCACAGGAGAAGTAAGTAAAGACCTTTCCAAGTACAGTAGATAGAAGCACTAGAAATGGAAAGAATTTGAAATAATCTAGGAAAGCCAGATTGAGTTTCAGCAATCAAGAAAGAAAAGGAAAGTATGATGATCACATAGGTCATATTGTAATTTTATTTCTTTCCTAAATGCAACAGGAAACTGTGGAAGCATTTTAACCAGAAAGTAACATGACTTGTTTTTTTGTGATCTGTATAAAGATCATTTTGGAATATGAAATGAAAAGAGGCAACAGTGACAACGAGGGGACAATTAGTAAGATTTTGTGGTACTAAGGAAGAGGGTATGGAAGACTCATAGGGAAGATGGAATAAATTTCAAGTTCCTATTCAAGAGTGCAGCTTCCTGTACATGAGCTTGAAGACTCAACTATCTGAAAATAGGCTCCCTAAGAAATACGTGATTTGTTCTCCAGGGAACTTAATCTCCCAAAAGGTAGGAAAGTTTGAAGCAAAAGTATTACTTTCAACCTAATTGTCACTGTCCAAAAAAAAATCATATCATGGAGTGGAAATGTCTGGAGGAAATTTTTAAGAGGAAAGAATATTATCACATCCAATTAAAAGAGGGCTAGCAAAAGGAATTCTAAGCATAGTTAAATGTTTATTCTAGACTACAAATTCCCAAGTTAATCCTCAGAACCTAGTATCATTAAATAGCTGTTCCATGACCAAAACATTTTATAAAATAAGTCTTTTTCTAAAATGCAACAGCGTTGAGTGTCTTAAATATGCTAATGTGTCATGTGATTCACCATGGTGGTACAATCCAATAAAACTGTCATGGTAGCCACATAGATAATTTAAACTTTAATAATACATTTAACAGATCAATATGTCAAAGGCATTACTTCACACATATTGATATAAAATTGCTAATAAGATATTTACACTAAACTTTTCATTCTATGTCTTAAAATCTCCAGTACATTTTATACTTACAAGGCATCTGAATTGAACCAGTCACATTCCAAGGCTCAACCACTACATACTGGATAACTCAGCTGATGGCAGCTCTGAATTTTTTCCTTAGGTATTTCAGTAAATTTACCCAAAGTATGTATTAGAAAGCTGAGGGAAAAAGCTGAGAGATATGATCCCATGGTCAGTTCAAACAAGGAAAACAGTTCAAACAAGTTTAGGAAACTTCAGAAACCAAAATTCTGATAAAACTATGATACATTAACCTTTGAGAAAGAGAGTAAAAAATTTAAAATGGAAGTGCATGGCTACATTGGGAAGTCCTGGCTAATTCTGACTCTTACAAATTCACAAAATGAAGGGGCTGGGGATTTAGCTCAGCGGCAAAAGCGCCTGCATGGCAAGCGCAACGTCGTGAGTTCGATTCCCGGTACCGGAGAAAAACCAAAAAAACAAAAACAAAAAAAAAAAAAAAAAAAAAACAAATTCACAAAATGAGACCACAGTGCTACAGACCTAGAATAATCATGAAAGAGTCACTCACACCAATCAAAACAATATCAAAAATCCTAGAAATTACACTAAGCCAGGTGCGGTGGGGCAAGACTACAATGCCAGCACTTGGGAGGCTGAGGCAGGAGGATCCTTGCAAGTTCAAGGCCAGCCTGGGCTACAAAGTGAGCTCAAGGCCACCCTGAACAGCATACCAAGATCCTGTCTCAAAAAGACAAAAAAAAAAAAAAACCGGAAGCTACAAAGGACAGATATTTTAAAATAAAATGCTAAGTCTTAAAATGTTTCATTACCATTGTCTTTTATTTATATTCCTTATATATCAATACTGTATCTGCTAAGCTAAAAATATCACATTTAAAGTTTTCTGTGATTCAATCACAGATTGGACATAATATATATTTTGTGACTGATACTGAGATATTTAAGCATAAGAAATGCAAAATAAAAAGAACTAATTCTTACCAAGTTTATGTTATACTACAGCATGTACTTGCAAATGCTACTTTATATAATGTTTGCAAAAATCCCAGGGAAAGATGCACAATTACCATTTTAAAATGGGGAAACAGCCCAGCGTGGTGGTGCGCGCCTGTAATCCTGGCACTCAGGAGGCTGAGGCAGGAGGATCGTTGCAAGTTTGAGGCCAGCCTGGGCTACAAAGTAAGCTCAAGGCCAGCCTGAACTGCATAGTGAGACCATGTCTCCAAAAGACAAAGAAATAAATAAGTAAATAAGAATGGGGAAACTGGGGAATAAAGAACGAAGTAACTTCACCAAAGTTTCATGCTAACCGGTGAATGGCAGTGCCAGAATTTAGACCTGGGAGTAATACCTTAAAGCTTCTATTACTATAATAGCTATATCTCTAACTTCCACAAAGCAGTTAACAAATAACAGCACCAAATAATCCTGAATTAATTAATTAACATTTTACAGAGGATTTAAGCACTTAATAGGATGATCTACAATTTTCCTTTCAAGTCTAAGATTGTTATTTAAGCTTAAAATACTCCATCTAAATATGTCTTATGATGGGATAATATATATTTCTCAAGTAATTTAGCCCATTAGGAGCTATGTTAGATACATATCTTGCAAATCTACAAGAAAATAAATCTGTGTGGGTGTATGCCACTAATCTTTTGGTAAATTTTATAGCGGCAATAGGAAACTAAGAAAGCATGTGTTGGCCAAGTACCAAATGCCCACAGACTAAATCATCTCTCAGAACCACAGCCTTAAAGAACTACAGTAATTCTCGGGTGTTCCTGTTACAATCTTGTTCTTTTTGGAAGTATTAATAGTCTTCATTTGTAGCTAAACTTAATTCTTTAAGTTTATCCAAATATGATATTTTTCTCTTCTTATATGAGAAACAATAAAACCTTGTAATATTGAATTACCTAGCATTCCACAATACAGCATATTCACTTACACCACTGCCTGGGCTATTCCTTTTATCTATGAGTCCTGCTTTTTACATGAATAGCACATCTTAGGACATCAAGGATAAACAAGCTTCTAGGAAAATAGATTATCCCTAAATCTGTCACCTAAGTTTCACTAATTGGATTTCTACCTTGGTACAAAACTGAGTATAACATTAGCTGAGCACTAACTATGTGCCAGATACTTTATTATTCATGGCATCTAGAAGACACAAACTATTGAAAGTAGTTGTTGATGGCAACAAACACTAAATAAAAAACTGGACTCCTGGTGCGGACTGTGTATTTCAAGTGAAGATATTAGAGGCAAAGATTATGCTGTATATGTAATTTAAAAAGCGACCACAAGTCAGGAAATACAAAGTTGTTCTTTTATAGCTTGAAATTTGAAATTGTCTAACTCCTGGGCCTTGGGAATTCTATAATGGCTCTCTTTGATTCACTCAGCATCTAGCTTTGAGGGGGGATGATGAAACCATTTATATTTTCACAAACTAGTATGGCAAGGTGGGGACCATGGGACAGTTTAGTAATGTTTATCTGGTAATAGGCACAGTGAGCTGATACAGAAGACCAAGAGCCTCCAACTGTTTTAATCTCACACATATATGTACGTACTATGTTTTAACATACATGCATGTATGTTGCTATCACTATGGGAATATATACATATACATTTTAATTCATGGGACATGTATGATATATACATACATATACATATGTTGTTGCTGTTATACATGTTACAAATTCATTGATTTACAGATGTGTATGTATATAGATACTACATTTTGGGTGGGAATATGTTTGTTACTCATGTGAAGATGACAATATTATGTAAAAGTGAGCTTTAGAGATAGGTGACCTTCAGAGCCACTTTCTACTGCGCCTCTCCAATTCCATGTAAGCAGAGACTGGAGGAGAAGAAAGCAGGAATCAATGAAGTCCCAAGTTTCTGGCTGCATGGAGAATCCCTGCTGCCCAAGGGATGAGAAGGACAGTTCTTCTGCCCACATTTTCCCATCTCACAAGACTAGGGATCCATGTGTATCACCAACATATTGAGGGTGCACATCAGAAAGATTAACATCTACCAAATAAACTACTTCAAGCAACACACTTATGCTCTGTATCTGTAAAAGAATGGGTAAGCAGAGAAAAGGGAAAATGGAGAGAAGAAAACAAAGAAAAGGCCACTCTGGAACAATCTGTTCACCAACCCCTGCCCTGACAAAGATACGAGAGCCTCTCATGGGTCAAGAATGTTCACACAGCATGTTTGGACTTGAATTGTCTTCCTCCACAAAGCCGCCTCTATGCAAGGAGAGCCCAGCAACAAAAAGCATTAGGATGTGACCCCTGAGGAAAGAGGTGATAAGAGTTAGAAAAAGTGACACCACAGCTCAATCTGTCCTGTCGAGGAAATGAACAGTGAGTATAACCCATGGCGCCCTCCAGAGAATCCATGCATTTGCCTCAGCAGACAGCCAGGATTTGGAGGGCTAATCAGCATATATCACTGAATAGGACTCAGTGTTAGGCAGGGCACAGTAAAAACCAAGGAGAGAAAACTACGCAGACATCTGAAGTAAAAAGATTCTCAAAACTTTTGTTGAAGGAATGGATGAATGAACGACGTCACAGCTATTCTATCTTTTGTCGGAACCTGGGCCACCTCAATCAGTTCTTCACTAAAGCTTTGAGAATCAGCATCATCTTTAGAAATATTAGGGGCAGTAACCTGATGGTTCTAATACCCTGGAAAGTTTTTTAATCCATTCAAGGCTATTTATGGCAGTACTTATTCTTCACTCAATATTTCATGTTTAAAATATTAATTTAATAGATTATTTAAGCTTTGAAAAAAACAACAGTTCTGTATTAGGGCTGAGACAAATTTCCTAGGCAGACATGTTTATCACTGTCTCTTGGAAAGGATACTTTATTAAGAAGGAGATAATGTTGAGGTCTACAAGCATGTCATTGTTCATAGATTCATAAGGTGTCAGTGACAATAACCTCGCTTGTCTGGCATATAGAAAGATAAGAGAAGTGAGTAGAATTCTGAAAACTTCTGTTATGAAAAAGGATGTCAGAAAAAAGTACCATTCAATAGTACAAGAATACATAGTCATCTGAATGGAGGGCTAAATTCAGATACACACTAATGCACTGGTGAAAGGAAAAAGAAAAAGAATTGTCTTTAGTAATTGAATCACAAAATTGAGTTACTAATATTAATCCTGAAATATAGAGTTCTTTCCCCAAAGTATGTAAAGTACAAACACCTGATAGAAATCAAATGGAGAAAATTTAATTTGTACTCTATTTCTATTTAAAAGGGGAGTGTGGAGACTCAAGATGATTAATTTTAAATGAGGAGAGAAATGATCCCAATTACGCAAGTGCACTTCACTGAGCAACCAAGATACTGTTGCCTAAATCATTAAATTTTAACAAATAATCTCATTGTTGAAGAAATACTCAGATAATTACTAGTGACATAATGTGGTACATAACAATAATATGAATCCAAAGATTAATCCCTTAACACCACTTTCACCTAATGACAAGTGCATAATTTCCAGTCTCGCAAAACATATGATCATGTAAATATAGTGAAAACAAATCACTTCATGGTTATATATTTTACCTTACAACAAATAATTGTACAGCTTCTGTTAAACCCATGGAAATATTATTGTTTTGTATTTGCCTTAGAATATGAGAATTAAAGCAGAGAGATAGGTAGGAATGTAATTTTACAATTAACATGAAAAGCGCTTAGATTCTTTACCACAAAATACCTATGTTGAATATAGCAGTGGATTGAACCAATCTAGAAAAGATGGAGTTTTTCTTAAGTTATTTATTATTGATGATGTCCTACCTTGAATGACATTTACAAATGACAAGCAGAATGCTCACTCTAGAGTTTATGACCTTACTAGTATAGAATGTCCTTTGTTTTATTTCATGAGTCTGAAACTTATCTGTTATTCAAAGTTCATCTTAAGTTCAACTTTTCCTTGATACTTGTATTCAGAATCCACATCTTCTCTCCAAGCAGGTACAGGAAAACTGAGTGTGTAACATTTATTTATTCATCAAATACTTCATGAACATACATTAGTGGTGAAGCATTAATCTAAGAGCTAGGGATGATAGGACAAACATAGAAGAGTCTTCTAGTTATAGGAAATTATACCACAGTGTTGACATTTAATAATGAGCAACTAAGTAAATAAGAGAATGAGAAAATTCAACTAAGTCACAAAATAACTGCAAAGAGTGGTTTTATTTAGCGTTTATAACCAGGGAAATGGAAGAGAAATTTGTACATGAGCTGAGAATTCAATGATAGGAAACAGCCAAAACGAGAGGCCAAGTGTCTTAGCAAAAGGCATCTGCTTGACATATAGTAGAGATGTGTTGGGATGTTTGTCAAACAAAAAGACAGACATATATGGTTGTCACTTAGTAATGTACTGGGCTGGATAGTTAGATGAACATCCAATCAAGTGAGCCCTGGAGACCAGGACATGTTTAAATTTTTATTTGAAAAGCAGTAGAAATATACTGAAGAATGCTAAACCACTGCTATACGAATCCAAAGAAGTGAAGACTGGAAATGGAAACCAGAAGCTGTCCTGTGTTACCTGGGGTCCTCATCTCAGTAAATAAAGACAAGAAGGGTTTGGTCACGTGAACATATTCAGGGTCTGTTTTAGAAGTGGAAATGGCTGAAGTAGCTGAGAGATGAGGAGATAGCATGAAGCATAACAGGCTATTAAAAAACAGTGTCTTTTGCTAAGATAGGAAGGACTGGGAAGAGGAGAGGTAAGATCAAAAGGAAAAGGTAGGGCTTTATGAGCGCGGTCAGACATATTTTATTTTACTTTAAAGAAAGGACATTCTGACCATTGTGTGGAAAGTAGAAGAATAAAAAGGAATTCAAACTAAAACCAAGCTTCCCCAATTACAAAATATAAACATGAAAACTAAAGGATAACTAATAATTCAATCATTCATTCACCAAAATATTTTCTTTTATTTCTTTCTATGGATTTAGACACTGGTCTCAGTAATGGTACAAAACAGTGATCAAAGTAGACAAAATGTGTGTGCTCACTGAATTTACATGCCAGAACATTTGCCAAACACGTTATCTCACTGAATTCTCTCAAGGAATTTGTAGATAATCACAATAATCTCCATTTGAAAGATAGGGAAATAAGATCAAAAAGGATAAAAATTTGCCCAAGTATTCATGACAGGGATGAAATTGGAATTGAAAGCAAAAATTTCTGGGACCATGATCAATCCTTCCATGACACCACCCAGCCTCCCACACCTTGTAAAATGACAGATACACTGAACAGCCACGTACATCAAAGTTTCATTGCATTGGGAAGAGGCACATGAGCTTGGAGGAGGAAGGTATAGACAAAAAGGAAGCACGGCGTTATCCAGTACACAGTAACTTTCGAACTCTGCCCCTCAGAACAGCTAAAGTTTCCCCCAAGAAACGGCACAGGGATGTTAGAACTTGTATATTGATATATATTTTCTTTTAATGGAACAGAAATGCCTCTTTTGTTTTTCCCAACTTTCTGACAGTTGAAAAGATAAGGAACATTTGATAACCTTATTAGAGATAATGTTTAAAAAACAGAGCAAGTTAAAAAGAAGTTCTATAAAATCTCTCCATGGGAAAAAAATGTTGATTGAATCAGAGAGCTTTCCAGAAAGAAGTGGGAGTTGAGCTGGACACTGACAGGGCAGTTTTTGCCATTCCTCCACTTTATCATTAAACTGAGAGGACAATAAGCATTATGTACTACTATGCTGTCCAGTATGACGACACTGCTACATGTGCCTGTTGAGTGCCTCAATCCTGTTGAATCGAAATTGAGACATGTTTTAAACATATAGTAAACCCCAGATATTGCATAAGATGAAAAAATAATGGAAAATGCCTCAATGATTTTTATTGGCAACACATTAGTATTTTAACTACATTGTGATGAAATATATTACTAAAATTCACTTTATTCTTTTTACATTTTTAATGGTTATATTAAAAATTTTTAAATTATGCATTTCTCTCATTTGTGGCTCACTTTACATTTCTATTGGACTGTGCTAGTCACTAATATTCAATTTGCTCACAGTTCATAAAAGATAGCTGAAAAGTGTAAGCAAGGGAATGGCAAAATTCTGTAAATAGTCTATGTCAACTACTTCAGTATTTCTAAGATCATACTAAATTCTTTCAGGTCTTAAATATGCAAGCCAGTGTTTATTTTCATGCTTGGAATAGATTACACCTTCCGTTCCATTACAGTTCTGAAATTCTTTCAAAGGATATAAATCTCATTGCACTCCCAGTGCTCATGAAAAGAAAGCCAGAAACCTAACAGTTTCAAAAATTACTATGTAGAACAAATATTTGGTGTTTAAATGAGTTTCACAGTTTATCCATGCTAATAAATGTTCCTTATCTTTTGAATTCTCAGAATGTTAAGAAAAACAAAGTAGGGATTTCTGTTCCATTAAAAAAACTATTATCAAATTTATTACCAGAAAATTGCACATATATCACTGTAGCTCAATTCTTCTTCTGAAAAAGATTAAAAAAATTGATTGAAGTTAGCATCTATTAATCTAGTGAAAATATAAAATATATATGTCCTATGTTATCTGTTTTTAATGACCTTACGTTTCATACAGGCCCTCTTATTTCACATTCCTAGAGAACTTTTCAGTGGTTTAGTGTTTTCAGTACTCTGAAGAGCGTAGTGGAATTTATATTGAAAGGTGGAATTGTCAATATTTGGAGATGGAAGGTTTTATCTAAGACAACACCTTTTGAAATTTTCATCAGTAAATCAAATATAGTTTGAAATCATAGACCCCTCCTTCCTATAGTTTTTCGAGAAAGAGAATTGATATCAACCCCTCCCAAAGCTAAAGGTAGCCAGGAATAGTGGCACACACTTATAATCCCAGCATTCTAGGAGGCTGAGACAAGACAATCACAACTTCAAGCCCAGCCTGGCAAAATTGGTGATTTAGCAAGAGAGATTATTTTACCTTCTGCAGTATTTTTTTTTCTTTTTGAGCTGTTGCTCCAGTAAATGCCCTTCCCATAGTGCAGAAAGTAAACACATGAGTATAAGAATATGTTGAAAGAATGTGTTTCTTCAAAGTTGCCCATTTGATTTTTTAACTTACTTTAAAAATAAAAGAACAAAAACATATTAACAAATGGACATCCATTTACAAAATAGCATAAGAATCATACAAACAATACTGAATTACAAAATGGTAGGAAATTAACAATGGTTGTTGTATTACATATTGATATCTTCAAAGTAGTTTCTCAGGAAAACAAATACAGACATGCAAGATTGATCAAATAATTAATCATTAACTGTTCCTTTCAGTAAAGTGGTAGAAGTCAGTAGTACAACTATGTTAGCTATCCTGTATATACATATATACATAATTTCCCTTTGTTTCTTTTCTCTTTTCCCTCATCCCAGTTGCTCTTTACTTTTGAGCAGTTTCCTTTCATTTCACAATATCTATCATGCCTCCTAATTTTTATTCACTTGTTCAGGTTCTCATACTAGTGAGAAAATCCGTTGCTTACCCCTGTAGGTCTGATTTATTTCACTTATGAGTAAGGTCTCTAGTTTTGACCATTTACCTGTGAAAGCCTTGATTTTATCTTTTGTTATAGATGAGTAATATTCCATTATATAAAAATATCACAATTTTTTATCCATTCCTCACTGGATGGAGATTTGGGTTGCTTCCACAATTTAGCAATTACAAATTGCGTTGCTGTAAACATGGGTGCACATATATCCCTGTGATACGATGTTTTCACTAAGAAATCAACCAATAGCAAATGCTGGTGAGGCTGTAGAGAAATAGGAACTCTTCTCCACTTCTGTTGGGAATGCAGACCTGTGAAACCACTGTGGAAATCAGTGTGGAGATTCCTTTTAATTATTGAATGAATGGAATTGTTTTTGCTTCAGAAATCATTCAACTCAATTTGAACGCATATAATGTACTTCCAGCCTTTAAAAAAACTTCTACTTTTTTTCTAATCTTCTAAGACTCCAACACACGAAGATTGTGTAAGAGCAGCACTATCTTTACCTGAAGCTTTTCAAACCCTTCTTTCACACTTAAATGTGTTGTGTTCTTTTCCTCCCCCAAGCAATCAGATCTCACAGAAGAATTCAAAATGAAGTCATTCAGTTGAGTTAACTTACAGGTTATGCACAGGATAAAGTAAAAGTTATAACCCCCTTTTCTGAAATTCACAACTATTTTCCTTTCAGCTACTTTAGGTGCAAAGGTTTTCAGATTGGTAACATGTCTCTATTTCTAATTTATATTTCAAAGTAAAATATTCTACTGCTTTCTTTAATTGGAATAAATGTAATAAAAGGATTTACAGAAATAATTTCATACCTAAAATTGAAATGTTGTGAATGAACTTTTTGCCCTGTGTGCACACTGACTTAAGTTTAGCAGGATTCATCTTGGTGGTATATTTAAACCTGTGCACACTGAGCTATACTCCTTTTTGTTCTATTCTGAGTGAAATATTCTCTCCCAACTGAAATTAATTATTCTCATATTTAGCTTTTTTGTACTTTTATTAATACTATGCCTACTTCCAAATGGCTTTAAGATAGCCTACCAAGAAAGTTATAAAAAGGCCAAAAATTATTACAACTCGAAGATCAAAAGGCAAATTCCAAAATAGTAAGAATGGGAAAGCAAGCCTTGCCTAGGAAAACATATTTTAAAATGAACAATATCATCAAATACGGAAAGCATTATTAAGCCCAAATTAATATGAGGAATTGAGTAATGATTTACAGAAAGTCACAAAGCCGGTATGATATAACACAGTAGTGGTCTTTCCACTCAAGTATAATGGTTACAAGGTCAGAATTTGATGTCAGGTAAATATGAGCTCAAAATCTGTATGTTTATGCCCTCAACACAAGGGTTTGTAAAACAAACAAAAACAAAAACAAAAAAAATCTGTGCACTTTTTGGCAGGAGCTAGGGATTGAACCCAGAGCCCTATGCACACTAGACAAGCACTCTATGGCTGAGCTACTGGCCCAGCCCTCTGTGTCCTTTTTTTATAGGAGCTACCGAATTCTCTAAACCGGTTGGTTCATTTGTAAAATATGTAAAATTATGCATCTCACTTTGATTGATCAAACAAAGCTGTCATTCAGAGCTAAATGTTATAAGCACGGGAAGTTCTTAGCAGAGTGCCTGACAAAGGCCTTTACTATGACACACTCCATGTGATGATAGCAACGTTGCTGACGGTGAGGATGGCACCAATGAGGATGACACTGATCAAATCTAAGCAGCAACAGAGCCTTCAGTGCTGTAAAGTAATTAGGACCGTTGTAAAATGCCAAGTCTTTTCTTATCCATTTCTGATGTCTCTTACAATGGTCTTATGAGAGGCAGCAGAGTGTCCTAGCAGTTTCAGAAACAAGATTCTGAGTTAAAATTTTACCTTCGATAATGAGTTACGAACTCCCCTGAGCTTTACCCTATATTTGGATAAGCTGAAGCAATTCAGTGTAATGATGTGAGCATATAATAGCGCACTGATGTATTACATTGGCTCAGATTTTTAAATTTATTTTCCAAGAGTTAATTTGACTACTGCTGCATTAAGTGCCTTCTCTTCTTTCACATGGTAACTGCTGAGCTTCCGCCCCCTCTCACAGCTAAGCACACAAAGCCACTTGCAGTGGGGCACACAGGTGAGGGAGCTCTTCAGAATAATGGCATATTTCCGGGCAAGCAGATATGTAAGCAGTGCTCATAGGGTCTGAAAACACAAACTGAACCGAAACGTTCAGTTTTCCAAAGAGAGCAACATCTATTTTCTTCACACTCAGTAGTTTTGTTGCTGTTGTTTGCTTGTTTTTGTTTTTTGTTTTCTAAGACAGGGTTTCACTATGTAGCTCAGGCTGCTCTTGAACTATGTAGCCCAGGATGGCCTTGAACTTGTGGAGACCCTCTTGCCTCAGCCTCTTGTGTGATAGGATTACAGGCATACATCAACACACCCAGCACTCTATAGTTATTTTTTAATAAAATGTTAATAGATGTAGTCAGAGTGTTAGAATAATAATGAGCATTTCTTGGGGACTTACAGTACTTGTACTTTTACAAAAACCTTCCCATTTGATTTTAGTAAGAAGATTGCTTTACCTAGGCAAAAATAATCATTCTCATTTTCTAAGTGAGAAGTTAACTGTTTTGCCCCAAGTCACATAGTAATAAGTGACAGAGGCAGAGTATAACTCAGACCTTCTCCATGGAAATTCAATACTCCTTTTTTTAGGCATATCATCAACCACTTCATAGCCATTCATCCTTAATTAGCTATTAGCTTTAAACATAACTACTTCCTTTTTCTTCATGGAAAGTTAATTAAATTTAAAATGAACTTACAAGTGCTAACCATGAGGACAGGAGGATGGCTTCTTTTTAGTCCCTTGGTAGTCATTGCACTAATTAAAAAGCCAGCCCCTAGACAAAGGCTGTTACATGTGAATGTCTCACAGATGAAGGAGAAGTCACATATCAAAACATTTAACTCAGAAATATTTGGAAAATTCCATTTTCTCACACTATCTGTAGAAAGAACTTTACATGTTTTAGTTTTTTACTGTGTATTAGAAATATTTTGTGATGCATAACTAAGCACAAATGGTTCATAAGAAATAGTAATTCTTACACAAAGAAATTTCACTCACATCAAAAAATGTACCTTACACATATAAATATGACAATATCCTGAGTTCGTTCATTACTTACTTGCAAAAATAATCAGTTACTGTCTGTCAAACTTATTGACTGCATTATAGAGCAATAAGTTGTCTTAAGAATTTTTCTAATTTCTGCTTATATTAGTCCACTAGCATAGCTTTCTGAAAATATATGTAAATTGCTCATCTTGTGTTCCATGTAACTTGATATACTTTCTTTTTGCTTTGTCAGACCTTTTCTTGGAGAGCAAGATTTCCTTCATGAAGTTCTCACTAGATATTAAAATAATGTACAGCCAAAGTAGTTATTTTAGAATCATTGACAATTTTACTTCACTGGATATATGACAATGTATACATTCCACATACACCCTTCCCAATCATCTTTTACTTCCTATGACTACCATGAAATAAATCACCATCTGCCACTAGGAGTATGCTGCTTACACAGGAAAAGTGGCACTTCATTGTCTGCTTAACTGAACAATGGAGAAATTAAAGCACAAGTGGAGAACCTGGCAGACCCCAGGCAAGTCTACCGTCTGGCAGTACAGACACAAATGATACTATGAAAACCTATATGAGGGAAAACAGAAAAAGATGAAAAAAAAAAAAAAAAACTAGTCACTAAGAAAAACTGGGAAGAATGAACTATTTATTAAATCTTCCCTAAAAGAGTCAAATCAATATTTGAATAATAAGAAATGCTTAAAGGATACACATTGGTTTACCTGTTTATATTTCTTTTATGTTAGAGGTACTGTCTTTAAAACCTTCTTTTTCAGTGTGATTTGGACCCTGTGGCAGGATCCAAATTAGAAGTTGCTGTTCCTTGATCCATTTTCTAGACATATCAATCAAAAGGAATAAATTACCTAGTATTCATTTTAGAAAAGCTCCACAATTGAACACAAGCAAAAAAAAAAAAAAAAGTTTGGGGGTTATTTAGTTTCACTACTACCTAATGTAGGAATGTAGTAATATTGGTTTCAGCATGAAAAACCCAAATTTAATTCCTCCAAGAGCTCTTATAATACACCATGAAAGCAGCAGCATAGCTTTTACATGTGATTTCATAATGCTGGAAATTCCCATAAGCTTGATTCCAGAGAATTTCTATGGAAAAGCCTGTAACATTGTCCTCACAGATATCTGATGGTATTTTCAGACCTATCCAAACACATAACACACTTGAATTAGTCTGAGATGTTTTCTAATTGAGTCTCTCTTTTAATTTATCCCTTTAAAGGAAATAAAAATCTCAATGAGGGGGAAAAAAAGACAATAAAGTTTATTAATCAATCTGTCCTATTCTAATTAAAAATAGTTGTTTACACACATAATTCCAGTCTGTAAAAGGCAATAACCATTGCAATACTGACAGCTGTTTTAAATGCTATTATTCACAGCTACTTTGGATGTTTCAGCACAAACTACTCAGGAGCAAAAGCAATTCAAAAGAACAAAGAGTTATTAAAGCCTCCGGAGAATATTGGTCTAAACTAAGAAGACAAGAGAAATATGCGACTAGAAAAAGGAGAAAAAGAATATCCTTTTTGACATATATTCGCTAAAACTAAGAGTAAGTTTAATCTGATGATGTTGAATATGCTGTTTTGCCATTTTAAAGATCCCATCTATCAAAAGAGAAAAAATATTTCATGAAAATTAGGAAAATGGTATTTTTGGACTATGATCTTATGTATTAGTTTTGCTGATTTGTATCATGATGTGATTTACCTAGATGATCAATTGATCAATATTTTTAAACAGAAGAACTGCCAAATAAAAAATACTGCCCATGATGAATTATAAAGAAAGATGGAAAAGAATACAGCTATAAAAAGTACACAAAAACTGCAAGTAAAAATAAAATACAAATACACTGAGAGGAATATGTATATATATATATATATATATATATATATATGCTAAAATACTGTCCCAAACCTGTGGTTTGTGACATAAGTTTGGGAGAATGTTATGCAAAGGTAGTGTTTAAAGAGAAATGAAAATTTTAAAGTTTTTGGAAAAGAAACATGGTGACATAATAATATATGCAAAGGTTCACAGACAAGAGCAAATAATGCAGAAACCGGATATGTTATAGCCAGAAATGTAATGCTTTTAGGACTCTACATGATTTTTCTGTGGCATTTACTGTTGTTTACCATTCATTTCTATAACTACTAGATGGATATCTTATATAAATTTCATATATCCCGGTATTCAAAATTAGTATTTGTAGAATTTTTAAGTGACTTAGAGATAAATCAATACAAATCTCAAAATGCAATTATCTGGTATAAACAAATATTTATACTACAAATATAAATGACTTGTAAATAGTCAGAGAGCTAAGAAAAATGTGCCCTAGTTCTTTCCAGAGAAATGGCAGGACAGACAGAGCAAATAAGCCTTCGATTATGTGGATTATGTGCTCTGAGATGCTAGCAGGGCCTTAAGATTGCAAAGATCTATTCTAATTATCATAACCTGCTTAAAATTAGTCATATTCTTCCCTCATACTAAGTCACTTAAAGTTTTGTTTAAAGTTCAAACATGTGCTTTGTTAATGGACACAGAAAAAATTCTTGACCTCAGTTTTGCAAAGCATTTATTTTATCTATATATTTGAGCAATGAAAGATTGAGTTCAGTAGTGAGGCATTTAAATTATTACAAAAGATCCTTGAATATATTTAATTTGAAGGGATATATAAAACTGAAATCAAGAAAAAATGTATGCAAGCATGAAAGTGTTTACATGTTTTTACTGTATGTACATAAAACTTAGTGCTAAATTTAGTCCCACTGACACTGGAAACAAAGGAATCATATTCTTGCCCAGAGTTAAATCATTGGCAGTTATTTTACTATCACATTTTAAAAACATGGTTACATTTGGCCGTCCTGCAACCACAATTTACATGCCTCCAAATATTCCAATATTGGGCTTTTGAACAAATAAGGATACACAGGCATTATACTTTTCATGTAGAATAACAATCTGAACTAGTTTGAGCTCTGAAAGATATCACTAGTATTTTTTAAAATTTTAAGCATATTTCTCTGTCTTCTATCTAAAATGTTCTAGAATTTGTGAGAGTATGAATGTCTTTGCATTGTTCCCATATTTGCTATGTCAGGACAAGAAAAAATAAGATGGATATTCAGACAATCTATTTGTACATGTATATGGGGGGAACATAATTAACTTTCATGTTTGGATTCTTTTTTAAATTTTTTAATGTTTATCAAAAAGTAATTATACTTCCATTTCATGGTAGCAAACAAAAACAAAACACTTATGTTACAAGAGTATTACAATATAAAATAGTGATAAATCTCACAACAAAATTTACAAGACCTATATACAGAAAACTAGAAAACATTACAGAGGAATCAAAAATTTCAAGAAACATTTTAAGATGAAATAATTGAAGATAACGATTGACTTGATTCTTAATAATAGTTCCAAGAAATAAAAAGAATTTGAGTTTCTTGTATTTATTACCTTTTCTTCTATTTATTAAATAAATACTTTTGAGAACCTATACAAATGTATGTAATCAAATAAAAATAAGACTAGGTTCCTAATTCTAAAGAATAACCAAGTTCAGGAAAGAGATTCACTGATCACTAACTAGAACCCCAAAATCATCAGAGCTAAGCTAGAGACATGAGCAAACCATTGTTTAAAGCACAGTAAGAAGTCATTGGTTCTAAGTAGGGGTTACTGGGAAGGCTTCCTAGATTGAAGAGGCTTATCTGAGTCTGGAAAGATACCACCATTTATCAGAATGAGAGCACATAAAGGGAGAGAAGTAGCAGAAAGAACATTCAGTGAAAGAGGAAAACATGAGCAAGACACAACCCAGAAGGCACCATTATGTGTTCAAGGAATACCAAGTTCTCTCAGCTCTTTATTGGCAGAGTATTCTTTGGCAAGTTACTCAGTCACTGTCTATGCTTTGGTTTCCTCATCCCTGAATGGAAAAGACACTGTTATTTACATGGCATAGCTGCTCTGAAGGCTGATTGTTTTCACAGATAAGGAATCCAGGGCAGTACTGGGCACCTGACAAAAACTCAGGGTGAGTGAGGCAAGGGTGTGTGAGGAATGGGAACTTGGCATGGAAGGGCCACCACCAAACCTCAGCATTATTTATAAAAAGCTTTGTTTGCCAAGCCACGGAGACCAGGCTGTACCCTGTACGTGACAGGCATTTTGAGCAGGTATGGCATTTCATTTTCAGAAACACAGTTCTGGCAAGTTTGGAGGAGAGGTCCATTTACATGTCACACTCTCCCTGACCTCTGATAAAGAGCCCTATTGAGCCGCAGTCCTCTGCTATGCTACTTAAAGCAGATGTGAAGTTTCAGACAATTTCTTTTCACGTTATTTTTTCCTCACTTCTATTTGTGGATTATTTCATTAAGCCTGTCTCTTTTCCTAGCAGATAGCTTCTTCTAAAGTATAAATAGTTAAAAAACTGTCCCTCCAGGGAATAATTAGATGGACTTTTCAGTTTTATTGCAACATCTGGTTTGATGCAATGGAACTTATTCTAACTTACTGTTAAATCGCACATAATATGATTCTGCCACTTTACCCAGAGGCAGCCCTCTGTGAAAGAATTTTCACACATGCCTATAGTTAGCATTCTAGGCCACAAAATCAGTGCAATATCCCCTCAACTGATTCAGCTGTAACTTGCAACCTTCTTGGTTTTTCCATCCTCGGTGGTGGTGAGGAAATGTTCTACAAACTACCCATAACAAATTCCATATGGAACGCTTGTGGGTTTCCAGGCATTCTCACTATGGTTTTCTTTTTGCAGTTGTAGTACCTTAACTTTCTTTTCATGTCATCACTAGCAATTTCTGCTGCTTTTTTTTTCCTTTAAATTCTATGGAGTCCTGTTCATTTACAAAGATCTTACAGCAACCATGGCTTCTCCAAAGCTAGGGTGACATTCCACAAGCATGCAGTCCATCTGAATGGGGAGGCAAGGATCTGCGAGAGCTTCTATGTATGTCTTGGGTAAGAATTAAAAGATTTAAGATGGGAAATGAGTGACACATAGTCATAGAACCAGTACCCCTCCATGCTGAAGACAGACTCCAAGTAGGTATAATCTAATGTCAGTTGTAAAAATATATAAAGTCAATACCATCCCTTCCAGTGGTTAATTATGGATTTTCCACAATTCTACTTGGCATGAGAAATGGGGCAAATGTGCTGCTAAAACAAACAAGACGGTGACCAAGTGGGATAAACTTCTACACTGCCATCCAAACATCTGGAAGCTTCCATGAGAGAAGATTCAATTGATAAAAAAGAAAATACTGCAACACTCCAGAGATTTCTGACAGATTTCCATCTCTGTGATTGTGATCTCCACCATTTTGTGTTTTCCTATAAAACTTGTATCAAATGAAGTAGCAAGATAAAGGTGTTTTGTGAGTTTTACAGTACAGGATGAATGGCACAAGGCCAAGTCCAGAAGCTGTTATTATAGACAAATAGAATGAAGTCTCAGGGGCTGGGGATTTAGCTCAGTGGCAAAAGCGCCTGCCTGGCAAGTGCAAGGTCGTGAGTTCGGTTCCCGGTACCGGAGAAAAACCAAAAAAAAAAAAAAAAACAAAAAAAGAATGAAGTCTCAGGGTTGCCCGAGCTAACATGAAATTTATTTTTCTTCACTGAGAGGGAAAAAAGAAAACCCAATTATTCCATAGCTCTCCTGCTCCCAAGAAAACCTGTGTAGAGTTAATTACTCCAACAAAGGGGTACTCCACAAGCAGCTACCAACTTGACTTCTCGCTACGTCTGCTGCCGCTCCACCTCACTTGAGAAATAAAAAGTATGAAAACTAATGCTCTCATGGTGTTTACTGATGCCAAGAAAACATTGGGCAAATTTGTAAATTAGACTGAGTTCATAAAGTCAGTAGAATATTACCATTCCTACTTTATAGAGAAGGAAGCTGAGGACCGAAAGAGCTTGGGTGATTTTGCAAAGGAGGAAGGTGCAAAGCTATAAAGCTGGAATTTTAACCCTGGCCATCGGGCACCAAGGCCTGTGCTCATAAGCACCTCCCTCACCCCACGGACACACGCTGTTCCTCACGTGCACAGTCACAACTGGAGATCACATTCTGCTAGATATTTTCAAGTACAAATGAGAGAGAGAGAGACAGATAGAAGGGAGACAGAGATGAGTGTATGTCCAAGTCATATATTTTCTACACACTTGTAAAGTTCATTAAAAACAAATGGCTTGGCGCTGGGGATTTAGCTCAGTGGCAAAAGCACCTGCCTGGCAAGCTCAAGGTCGTGAGTTCGGTTCCTGGTACCGGAGAAAAACAAAAACAAAACAAACAAACAAACAAAAAAAACAAATGGCTTTCTGGACATGGCCACTTCAGTGTGTGTGGAAGGGAAATACATGTGATGTAAATTTTATGTATCAAAAATGTGTTGAGTGATTGAGAGGGAAATACTTAACATATCTGTATTGACTGGGACAGGTTAATATTTGCTTTAGGAGTTTAAGACAAGTAAAAGTGATGACTGAGAAATAATTTGGTGTTGCTGAAAGTGATTATCAAGCCTGTGAACTGAGAAGAACATTCACTATGAGTATGAGATATGGTGAGTGCTCACAGGAAATAGAGATAACTCCCTGGGAAAAATCATAACATGGGCACCAGGGACACCTACTGGATGTGTCTAAAAACTTCATGACCTCTCACATGAATCAGGAAATAGATTTGCTCCGCCATGTCCTGGAGATTAGGCTTGAGTCCACCTTAATGGAGATGTGGAGATGAATTCCAAAAGCCTCAAATGATCAGAGACACTAAACTTGAAATTATATATCAGATAACAACATTGGCAAGATCACCATCCTGACTTTAAGCCCCAAATGCTATCAATTTTCTTAGAATTTGTGTATATTAATATATTTCAGTCCATCTTGAATAGCAGTATCACAAACAATTGAATTAAACAGACCTAAGAACTCTCCTTAAGCTGGAGATATAGAATTGTGCACTATTTCTAAAAGTTCACTATCTAGAGAGTAAAAGTTTATATTTTAGATGGACTGACATATGTGAAATATTCTAGAGTCAAAGCATTATAGGACATCTTATTTGCAAGGCATTTAAAAACATTTTACTAAATGTCTTAAAATATTTTCAAGGGAAAATCTAGGCCCTGGATAAAACAAGGACATCCTCTAACCTCATATTCACAATAGCTGGTAAATTTAACATTCCTAGGTTTACATTTTAGTCCTTCTGTTCTGACAATAAATATTCAATGGATTATTTATAGACATGAAATAATTCTCCTTGGTATCTCTTGGTTTCCCTGTTACAGCTACTTCCAATTATAATTATCTTTAAATAGGTTTTCTTAGAAACTTAAGTACAGAAGTACTTTATATTAATTAATCTTAGTCCCAAAATGATAAAACAGGATACATGACTGGTTGAGTGTTAACACGTAATCTTTTGGATCAACTCATTTTTTTCAGTAAGGCTGCATTATTGTTAGCTAGAACGTGTGTAAAATGCAATAATCTGCTCTTCTTTGGTGGAGGAGATGCTCTTCCGCATCACCCAGTTTGAGACCCTAGGTTTCTCCTTTCCTTCCTCCATCAGAACAAGCACCCCTGATTCCACACTGGAAACTGCTTATCGCTCTGCACTGTCCACACCTCTGTCACAGTCTTCTGTCTGAATTTCTGCCACATCCTCTTACTCAGTTCTTCTATGTTCAGCCTTAGCCCTTTATAATTCATTCTTGTCCCACAGCAAGGGAGAACTTTTTGAAACATAGGTCAACTTACCTCTTTCCTGCATAAAACACTGGAAGGCTTCCTCCTATAGTCTTTAATTCTTAAGAACAAACTTAAAAATACTGGTCCTCATTTCTCTGGGATCCAACCATTGGATACCTCCCCCTAAATCATTTCTCTTACCTTTCTCCTTCCTAATTAAATACACTGCAGACACTACTCCTTTTGTTTTCAAATGCACCAAGCTTTTCCCTATCTTGCAGCCTCCATGTTTGTATTCATGCTTGAGTGCCCTTCCTCCACCTTGTCCCATGCTGGGTCCTTCCTATCCTTTAGTTCTCTATCCAAATGCAACTTCTTTCCATTACAGCCTACTGACAGTGAAACCTTCCATTCTTCTTCAGCTATGCTTTATCATTTTTCTTTCTTCACTCCTAACATTTGTCACAATCTAGGAATATTTTTTTCATTTTCTATCTTCTTAATTTTAATGATTATGAAAATAATTATATTTGAGTGAGAACCTAAGAATATTTTCAGTTTTGGCACAAACATTTGACACTGTACTGTAATATAAAAGCAGGCCTTTGTGGATACAATAATTATGCCACATATAACTACATGCCAGGCCCCACCATAAGTCCTTTCATTTATTAAATCACCTATTCTCAGAACAACCCCATGACATACACATACTATGAGTTTTCCCATATTAAAAACATAGAAACTGAGGCACAAACAGGTTGAGAATTAGCCAGAGTTACTCAAATAGTGACACAGATTCAAACTAGACATTGTTACTCGGGTCAAGTGCTTAATCCCCAGGCAATATTGCACTGAGACAATCCTGCAACCCGGGGCATTTTCAGGAGAAAATACAACTGTCTAGGTTCTGATCCCTAGAACCACAGGGAAAGAAGGAAACTAAAGTCTAAGGGAACCAACGAAGCATTTACTAATTGAAGGATACTTTGCCTGAGCTCTGGCAAGAAAAGACATTTGCTATTTAGTGTCTAGTTGGAAAAATATCTCTCTTGATATTTGTAATGCCAAATACTTTTCTGGTAAATATTCACTTTTGTAAGCATTCAATTGTATCTTTTGTTATTTTCAAAGAATCTTTAATATTCCCAATAACCATAGGAATATTAACTTACAGCTGGTGATATGCAGGGCTTCCATACAGTGAATCTCAGTCCAGTTAACACTTATTTGGTGAAATTCTAACAAATTACTTTGTACATAGCTAGTTGAATATTCATGCCCAAACATGGCACACCACACTCCAGGATACACTACCAAAGTGCTTTTAGTTATCCACTGTTTGGTAGTATTTGCGCCTTCACAAAATTGCTTTGTAGGGGCTGGGGATTTAGCTCAGCGGCAAAGCGCCTGCCTGGCAAGCGCAAGGTCGTGAGTTCGGTTCCCGGTACAGGAGAAAAACCAAAAAAAAAAAAAAAAAAAATTGCTTTGTACTCAAGGAGATAAATATAAAGATTAATTAAATGATGATTAATAGTTACATTCTAGAACAGGACATAAAACCATCATGTGATGTTGAGTGCAGAAATGCATTTGCTGATAAACTCACAGGATGAGACTGCCCCCTAGAGTTCAATTTATGACACTGTATAATTTCCTAGATCTAGGATTACTAAAAAATTGAATAATATTCATATGATAATTCCCTCTTGTGGTAAATGTATCATAAATTTACTTTCCATCCAAGATTATGATAAGGAAGATGATTTTTATGAATTTTGGCAGGAAAAAATACACGTTGGAAAATCTTTTAAAAGTTCATATACTAAGTCTAAATGAATTTAGTATGTAGAACCCAAGCTAAAAATTGTGATTTCACATTCAAACACATGTTTGACCACGAGTATTTGTAACTACGAAGGACTGATATACTTAATCTTCAAAAAAATACTTCAAAAATTTTGAAAATTTTGTTATTTTTCAAGCAATTTTGAAAATATAGCTTATACTTTTATTAAAAGGTAACTTGTGTCCACCTATGCTTACCTGTAAGTACTGAATTAGTTTTCTGAAGTCAATGCAAAGTTCCTTTTTCTGCAACACTGAATAAATATATCAGGTAATGATATATTTATCTCAAAGACTTCAGATCTCCAATTATTGCTGTTATTTTGAATTTTTCAACAACTACCTCTTCTTATTTATTATTCCCAGCATCCAAAATAGTTATAAGATAATGGTGAAAAGATGTAGAGTCTGAAGGATCCCAGAGTAAAAATATTTCTCTTGGAGTCACACGGGTGGCTGTAAAATTTGGGGGTGAGTATGGGCCCGCAAGATAAAAACACCCAAAAGTAGATTCTATTAGTGACATGCTTTGGCAGAATAATTTCTCAGCACTTTTAAGTACTCCAAAGTGCAGACAAAAGGAAGACTGGCTTTTCCACCTTCTAGTTCCACTTCCTCACCCTCTCTGAGGATGTTTTCTGTTTTGCTTTTGTTTGGTTTCTCTTTATGCAGAATGGGAATTACAACAGCAGCTGCCTCATAGAATTTTGTGAAGATTATATGAAGAAGGAGAGGGGAGCATTTGCACTTTTTGGTACATGTTACTCGGTAACTATTTTATCATCCTCCCTTTAAATGTTACTTATTGTATTCAATGATAGCATATGTCACACATCCTTCGCCTTGGTCAGACTAGAGGACCAGGACTTCATATTATTCACCCTTCATTCCCTTTATCCCTGAAACTCAGGAACTTATTTTCTTATGGAAATATTTCCCCATTCCAAACCTTTCATTGAGTGCCAGGGATTTTCCTAACTGATATCTCCAGATTAATTTTCTTAAAACACTACAGAACCTTGTACATAATCATCCTAAGCCTCGACACGTCCCCTCCCCCCGACACACATGTACGCACGCATTCTTCTTGCTCCTTTTCAAGAGCAACAGCTCCAGAATCAAAAGAAGGCAGTCTGAGTCTCTGTGTGGCGTTGCCACTTACCAAAAGCATGTGACTATCAGTTTACTTAACCTGCCTGAAGTTCCATTTTCTCTTTTTTATAATCTTTGTAAAATGTAAAGGAAGTACTAGAAACTCTAGTCTTACAGGGTTTCCATTGCTCCTGAGGGAAAGTCTAACTGTTTGAGAAAGACATCCCAGAATTCATAAATCTGGGACCACTTTCCTCTTAAACTGATTTCACCCTCACGCCCACGAAGATCCTGCTCCTATGTACTGTTCCTTCACTGATCTCACTCTGCGTGTCTGCTCACAATGTGCTTTGCTTCCTCCACGTTTCAGTCAAAGCCCCTCCTATCCAGGAGTGGTCTTCTGTCACTCACTCTACAAATTCTATTAAGCACTTATTAAATACACTACTGACTGATCACTTGCTTAAGTTATTATAGTTTTCTGTAACATTGTGCTGTTTTATGTCTTACTAATTCTGTCCACTAGGAGCCTCTTAAGGATGAGTATGCACATCTGTTCACCCCTTGCCTTTGACATCATTAAAAATTCAGTTCTACAAAAATTTTTTGATCATGGACTATAAAATCAGCCCCAGTCTAACTGGTGCGATCAGACAAATAAGACAAAGCTCCTGCTGCTATGGAGTTTATATTTTCACAGAAATGTCATAATTGTAATTTAAAATTCTAAATTATAAAATTATAAATTAGAATTATAAATCTAAAATTATAAATTAAAATAAAATGATTACATTAGAAGTTAAAATTAACTCACTGTGATTTAAAACTATTAGAGATATCAGTATGACAAGAGAATGCACGATCCGAAAGAAATATCTGCCAATGACACTATTAAGTATTTTTAAAAGTATACGTTAGAATGTCTTATGATTTATGTGTTTCTACAATGAATACCGGACTTAAAGTAATTTTTGTCTCCTCTGCATTTATTGCAAAGAGTAAAAATCTATAAATATGGGTGGAAGACAGCATAGCAATTGTTTTTCTGTAGTATTTGAAGGCATGCTTTCCAAACGTTGTTTTTCTGTATAACCTAAATATATTCAAGGATAATCTTATACCCTAGTTCTAGTCACTTATTCAAATTATTCCAACTAAATACAACTTCAATTGTTCCAACGTTCTTTACACAAAATAAGAAGTTATCATATAGAGAAGGTACTGAAAAAATGTAAGAGAATGATTTTTAGTTAGAAATGATAATTCATTTATAATACTACAATCAAAACTTTTTTAAATATGTAAAATAATACTATAAAAATAAATGATAAATGCATAAACATAAGAATGCATATCCATAATAATTATATTCATATTCACAAATATATGGCAATGGGTTATAACAAAAATCTTATAAAGAAATAGTTTGGTCCAAATGCATTTTGCTCTAAAATGTAGCAATGAGTTTCATTCTTGGGGAGCAGCAGAAAAAATATCATTTCATTTTTCTTAAGGCCAAAGCATGACCCATCTGTCCATGTGAAATGATCTTCTATACATAGTAAGATGCACAAATTAAGACAATTAGAAAGATAGTGTCATATCTTTCATAACTGTATTTCAAATATGTGTACAAATAGAATACTACAATTACATCTTTAAGTTATTGTGACAATTAATCATTGCATTCAAAGACCTCAATACAATGCCAGCCACAGAGAAATTATTCAGTAAATGTTAGTTTTGTTATTCGAAACCACTACAGCAGTCACATATATCAGGAAAGGTTGATAATCTTTCTGCCAAAGGATGTCCCTAGTAAATATCGCTACACCCAGTTCTCACCAGTGATGATATCTCTCCTGATCATCATGTTACTACCCTCCTAGAAAGGGAGAGAAGAAGTATAAATTCTGACAAAATATACCTGGGTTCCAATCTTATTTCTGCTACATACTATGTATTGTTAGGCAACTACTGATCTCTCAGGAACTAACTTTTCTTAGCTATACACTAGTGACAATCATAAATATTTTGCATAGCTGTCAACAGGGTTAGAAAATACGTATGTAAAATGCTCAGTATATAAGAGTTCCTTGAAAAACTATCTGCTGCTTGTAGAGATAGTGAGTGTCATGGAAACAGAGATTTGTGATTTTTGCATCATCCACAGCCTCAAGCATGGGATCAACCTACTTGTGTGAATGAGGATTAAAGAGATCTCCTCCCCCAGGCACTCTAAAGGGGTTTTTATAATAATGTATTCCAATTCTCCCTAGCATCATGAAACAGCAACATTTTTAGAGTCTGACTTACAGTGCTGCAACTTTGAAAATTAACAGAGGTCCAGAGGGCATACACTCGAGTGTTAGGACAAAAAAGCTGGTCAGAAGAAACAGGTTCATGTTATGGTGTGACTGTAAGCTATTTGTCCTTTGATCATTCTGAAATACATTTTCCTTATCTATGAAATAGGACGAACAGCAGTTCTCTCATCATGTTTTTGGGAGAACTAAATGATAGTTGCTTATATAAAGCTCCCAGAGTAGAAGAAACTATTAATCTTTCATGCATTAAGTTCCTATTGAGTACCAGGCCCCAGTTGCAAGCTAGGAATGTAAGATAAATAAGACTGTTTATCCTTGAAACTGAGTAACAAACAGATATTGATTCAGCATATATTTAAAAGCTGTTTGCTTTCTCATTGTACCACAGTGATTATAAACCAGCCAGTGGATTTGATGTCAATCTCAAGAGACCAGCTCACTGGAGAGGGCAGAGATGTGTGTCCACGTGTGTCCCTGGGCAAGGAAATCTTTCTATGTCCCAATTTCCTCATATGTAACAAAAGTACAACACAGAATGATGTTTGGCATTTTGGAAGCATTGTGCAACTCGACTACTACTACGAAGGATTTCATATAATTACTTTCATGTTTCATTTACTTCTCAAATTATTTGAAAGTAAAGACTGTATTTTTAGATACTTTGAATAATGCATTAAAACTACAACGATATCTTGGATGTGCCACTTTGGGTATGATAATAATGGCCCCTGAATCTTGTAACAGAAACCAAAAACCAAAACTATTGGATGAGTACATTTAATTTATTTATTTTTGAGTACATTGAATTTAAAGTGTTTCTAGCAAGCACACTAATAGGAAACATCCACATACACACAAACTGGTTTACCGGGGAAAAGCCTGAAGGAGAGGAGATACATGATGTCTGAAGCAAACCATGGTTTCTGAAATTACTATAAGACATTAATTCATTACCTATTAAAAGATAAAGAAAGCTCAATAAGAAGACGATAAAATTCAATTAAACATTGTCCAGTCTTCCCTAGATTATGCTAAATTCTACAGAAAAACTAGTACCAAAATGATAGAACTGCCTGGGTCGCTACAGATGAGGACATTTCATGGAGAACATATTGAGCTTTGAGTGTTAGGAAATAAAGATAAAGTGCTATCAAGAAATAAACACAGACTAAATTGTGAGGACTGTGTTGTCTTGGATTTTTCTACAACATACTGACCAAAATCAAATTTTATGAGACATTCCATGGTGTAAGAAATGTAGAAAAAATATTATATGCTCGTTATTTTACTAGTGCTAAAAGAAACTTCAGATCTTACTGTATCTCTTTTAGTAAAAGTGAGCATCAATATCCTGGATGTGTGGATGGAAAGAAATGAAATGCAGAAGAATTTCTGTTTGTGGTTTTATAGTATCCTATTAGTAGCAAGGATGACAAATATCAGTTGTGTAGGAAATGGAACAGATTCGGTGGCAAGAGATAAAAAGTTCAGCTTTGCCAATATTGAAGGATCTGGAGGAAATGTCAGAGGGTTAATGAGAAAAAAATTAGATATATGTCTGAAGTCATAATTGGAAAATGAGTTCTATAAGGTCTGGGAATAATCAGTTAAGGTGGTAAATTAATGAAGAAATGCATGAGCTCACACAACTGATATTATGACTGGTCTGAAGAAAACCAAAAGTAAAGCAAAATTAGGTAAGGAATCAGATTCATACAAAAGAGAAGGAAATAGAGCAATAGAAAGAGAAATTATGTCTCACTTATCAAAAGTACGCAATAAAGGAATTGAATTAATGAAGGAAGGAATAAACACATAATAAACAAAGTTTTCTCTATCACAATATATGAATTTCTTTGCTCTTATTGTCTTTAATATGGGTAAGACCAGCCCACATAATTGACTCTTTGACCTGAGATGAGAAAGTAGAAAATGATTTTCTTCTTCATTTTTTACATGCACAAGGTATGCAGAATTTAAAAATAACACGCAATGTTTCTGGGCTACTTTCCATGGCTCATTCTCACTGCTAATTCTGTGGCAGTTATTTTTTAGTTCTCCTTATCCTTGAGAACATGAACCTACCAAAAAATGCTTTGTTCAAAATGAATACAGTAATATAACATCTCATAATTAGCCTTCTTAAAGATACAGGAGTTTAAGCATGATAAGGTCATGACATCAAATGTGTACTTTACCCACAAATCTCCTAAACAAATAAAAATGTTAAAACTATTATTTATCACTACAAAAAATGAGCAATCACCAATTAAAATGATTTGATTAGTTTTAAGAATTAGACAGAATTATTGTCCAATTAAAACAAAAGACAAAGATATCTTTCATTTTAAAGAAAATCTTTAGGTTGCCTTTGTTTCCACTTACTTTTGTGCTGGTAAAAAAATGGTTAATGCATTTCAGGTCTACTTTTATTTTAGACTATTAGGTACAAGGCTCTTTAGAATTCTGACCCCAAACCCTTGGCTTCATAAGTATTCATTTTTACACTAGGGAAACTATACAATGTTTGTAACTTTGAGTCTGATTTGTTTCACTTATGAGAATGGTCTCAAGCTGCATCAGTTTACCTACAAAATCTTCGAGTTTGTCCTTTAGCTTTGTAGTACCCCACTGTATAAAAATACCACATCTTTTTTATCCATTCCTCAACTGATGGGCATTTATTTGGGTTGTTTCCAAGATTTAGCTATGACAAATTGTGCTGCTATAAGTGTAAGAAACTGAAAGAGTAAATAAGATCCAAAATGCACAATAGATATTTTGAAAGGGTAAGAAACTGCTCAAAAGGAAAGAACAACTGGGATGGGGGAGAGAAGAAAAGAAGGAAAAGAAAAAAATACATATATAAATACAGATATGTATATACACAAGATAACTACGATAATTATATTACTAATTTCTATTAGTTCATTAAAAAGAACAGTTGTGCCTATATTGTTTGATTAATTTTTATGCCATATCTTGGATTCTGAGCAACTACTTTGAAGATAGCAATATGCAATATATTAACCATTGTTAATCTCCTGTTATCTCTTTTGAAATTTTGTAACATAGTTTTCTCTTTAAAATAAAAAATAATAACAAAGTGAGAGACTATGTTAATTCACTTATAAGCAGTTGACAGTGATTAATACTTGGCTAAGTCACTTTCAAAAATAATAATACAGCTGCCAAGTTATCTACAAAATATTTGTAACATATATTAATTTATAATAAACTGAAGATCTATATACCTGATTCAACATGAACATTCAGATTCTGAAATACGTTTAAGAGATCCAAATGCAGTTGTTTAAGTTCAAATGTAAAACTATGTAAAGATGTAGGTTTCAAACTCCCCCATTCATAAAACATAACATAATGTTGTATAATATTTGAAGAATTATTAAGAGATATTGACACTGATATGTCATTAAGGGAGAGACATGCCGGTGAAAAGAAACACTTGTACTTGTTGCTATTATTTTAATATCACTAGTTCAGATCCCACCTAAAACAATCAGGGAAAACAGTTGGTATAATTGAAATAAAACTGAATGAAATTCGAAAGATACTGAATTACAAAATATTCATCACAATGGAAACCACATAACATATTTTTAGAATATTTGGCAGTTTCTTGCACCACACACAAAATGAATAATGCAGCTCACAAATTTAAATTGTAATATTTTAGATAGTCTGGATTAAATGTGAACTATCCAGAATAACTAATCAATTTGTAGTAGTATACATCTAACTCCAAAAGTACAAATTTTATTCTTAGCTAAACTTATAATTTTCTTCAAATCCAAAATTTGCACTATATTTAAACAATAATGGTATGATGATATATTGTAATATCATATACCTATTAGATAGTGTAAGTGCAAATTTCCTAGTAATAGGAAATAGTATATAATATTTATAATCAAGTTAATAAAATTGATCAACACATATTTTACACATATAATATGAGTTTGGGATGATTTTTCCCATAAAATTTTTCCATATTTTACAGGCTGTATAATGAAATGATAGTCTTCATTTTCTAGTAGAGTTATTAATTTCTGAAGCTTTTGTGGGTCTACAAGAATCCTTTTTTTTTTTTTTTTTTTTTTTTTTTTGGTTTTTCTCCGGTACCGGGAACCGAACTCACGACCTTGCGCATGACAGGTAGGCGCTTTTGCCGCTGAGCTAAATCCCCAGCCCCTACAAGAATCCTTTTGACTTTCTGCAGATAATTAGATTCATCTGCCTAGGAAATGTTTGTTGAACATTAATCTCTATGTGATGTACATTAATTAAAAATAGATGTGTCCATTTTCTTCATAAGCAATATAAATATTCACGAGATATTTATTTTTATATAAAATGCTTACTTTTGAAACTATTGTTTTCATATATAAATTCTATAGAGGAAAATACCTATTTCTATAGAGAAGTTAAATATTATTTTCCTGAACTACTTATTGAAATGATGACATTATATACATGAGTGTAATAAGCAACTACAATAACTACAAAATTCCTAATTATGACGTGGTATTTAGTTACAACATATTTGCACCACGATTACTTTTTCTAAGAACCAAAAAAAATGGAAAGACTTACATTTTTGACAATTATTAAGAAGTTGATATTTTAGAAAATAAAACTCAGGATTTCCTTCCTTAGGAAATTCATCCCGTTCAATAAAAACTGCTGTTATTTGTTTATGTATTAGTATATGATGGAAACTATTTGAGATCTGAAATAGAAAAGTAACTGCTAAAAGTAATAAAAATAAATTCTTACTATTTTTAAGCTTATTTATGAAAATTAAACCCAAAATATGTCAGATGACAATTTTTCAACTTTATAAAGGGAGTCTGTTTAGCTTGTGCTTCTTTTTAAAATTAAGTATGTTTAACTGATACATAAAAACTAAAAGTATAAATATTAATGGGGTGTCATACAATGTTCTAATACATGTATCCACTATTCGGTATAAATATGTCTCTCTTCGAGCATTTATCAGGTCTTGAAAGCACTTCTTCTGGTCTTCTGAGATACGGTACACATCTGCTACTTATAATCACTCTACTGTGCAATAGAAAGGTAGAACTTCTCATTAAAACTTCTATCTAACCGCACCTTGGTACCAACTCATCACTCTTTCCCCATGCCTCCCTCTACTCCACTTTCCCTCACTACTGGTAACCATCCTTCTCTACTCTGGACTTCTATGAGATCAACATTTTATATTCCACATACGAGTGAGCCTTGTAGTACTCGTCTTTCTGTTCCTGGCTTATTTCACATATCCTAATGACCTCCAATTCCATCAATACTGTCACAAATGAGAAAACCACATTTTTTTATGGCTGAAGTGCATTTCATTAGAGAGAGTCAAAAATCTATATATCAGGAAAATAAAAACTTGTATAAACATGTTAATACTAAATTTATTTAGACATCATGAGAGTAATACAAGTTACCTTTGGCCTCTACATTTACAAGAGGTGCTCAAAGTAGTAGCCATTAGCTTCCAGACATTTATTACTACAGCAAACTGCTGAAGTGTGTATACATGTTTTTTCTTTTATCGATTAATTGGCTGATGGAATCTTAAAATGTTTCCATTGTGAGACAGCACTATTGTGAATGTGCTGTAATGAATGTAGTAGTACTAATGTCTCTTACACATGCTGATATCATTTTCTTTGAATATATACCCAGGAGTGGGACTGCTGGGTCAGTAGTTCTCTCTTTAATTGTTGAGGAACCGCCATTCTGTTTTCCATAATGACACTATTAACTTACATTCCTATAAAGTGTTCCAGGGTCCCCCTGTCTCCACACTCGCATAGCCCTGCTTAGCTCCTCTTTTTCATAACAGTCATTCTTACCGGGGTGAGGTTGTATTTCATCATGGTTCATTTATAGGTTAAGAAAATGTCAGACAGACCAGAGAATCAAAGATTTCACATGTTCCTTAAATAAACAAAAGACTTCAATTCTCTGGTGATTCAGAGGCAGTCATTCCTCTCTATTTTTTCATTCCACAATTGTAAATTCAACTAATCTGAGATTAACAACAATCAGAAAAAAATTGCATATGTAGTGACACATACATACTTTTTTCCTCATCCTTATTCCCTAAAAAATACATTATAACAGCTATTTACACAGAATTTTTCTCATATTAGGTATTACAAGTATTCCAGAGATGATTCAGAGTATGCAGGAGATTGAGTATGTCATATGCAAATACTACACCATATTTCTACAAGGGTCATGAGCATATACATATTCTAGAACCCACAGGGTTATTGGAACCACTCCCCACCAGACAAAGGCAGGACTACGTTTATAAAAATTCCTACAAAAAACAACCTTGAAATGTTTCACTGTACCATGTCTTTTACCAAATCCTGATCTCTCCCCTGCCAAACTCCCAGCCCAAATTTTCAAGGAATCAAAACAGATGTCATCTAAATGCACATATTTGTGCACCACCTACCAAGGGAAAATTGTCTTATTTACCAAATCCTATCTTTAGCGTTGATGTACCCATCATTTTCCAAAATAATAGACTCAAGCCAATCACATATTACCCAATGGATAATTACCCCAAAAGGGGCACATTCAAAAGCGTCTTACCTTAACATATTGCAACCAGAGCAGCAGAATAAATGATTTATCCATCTGGAAAGTGAAGTTTATACAGTTTAATTAAATACGCATATCTTACCCTCAAAATTAGAGTATTAGACATTCTTTAGGTACTACATGTGTATGTATCACTTCACTGTCATGTCTTTTCAATTTTGGCTGACTGTTCATGGCATTAATGAATAGGTGCTACATAATGATCTCCACTTAATAAAGTGGGAAACTTCAGTACTTTTGAAAAAATAAGAAAACAGTTTGCTTTTCAAAACTGCTCTAATTTAATGTAAAGAAGGTGTTAGAAACAAAATGAGTTATCAGGGAATTACACAAAATTACATTGCATTGTGTAAAACTAACCTTAGTTGATAGAAATTTAGAACACCTACATGCTGCTATTTAATTGGAAGTAATTCCTCACATTTTAAAACTATTCCATCGTTTGCTTATTTTTTTAAAAGAGAAAAAACAAAAAGATAAAATTTCAAAACAAAGCTAATAGTAGATTAACAATGACTACTACATTGCATATTGTTACCTTCAAATTAGTTGCTCAGATTACAAAATTAGGCATGAGAAATTGATCAAACAGTATAAGCATAAAACTTTCTTTTCAATGAACTAATAAAAATTAGTACTATAATTATCTAAGCTATCTTGTGTATATATATATATATATTTTTTTTTCCCTTCCTTCTTTTCTCCTTTTACCCATCTGAGTTGTTCTTTCCTTCTGAGCAGTTTCTTACCATGTCACAATATATATTGTACATTTTGGATCTTATATACTCTTTCAGTTTCTTACACTAGGGAGATAATACAATGTTTACACATGCAGGTCTGCTTTATTTCACTTATGAGTATGGTCTCAAGTTGCATCCACTTACCTAAAAAGTCCTTGAGTTTATCCTTCGTTATAGCTGAGTAGTCCCCCATTGTACAACAATACATCTTTTTTATCCATTCCTTGGTTGATGGGTATTTGGATTGTTTCCAAGATTTAGCAATTATAAATTGTGTGGCTATAAACATGGATGAACATATATCTCTGTGGTATGATGTTTTTAATTCTTCTAGAAAATACCCAGAAGGGGATTAGCTGGGTAGAATGGCATCTCTAATCTAATTTTTGAGGAATCTCCACACTGATTTCCACAGTGGTTGTACCAGTCCACACCCTCAATAACAGTGGAGAACAGTTCCTTTTTCCCCACACCCCTTCCATCATTTCTTATTTTTCTTATTGGTTAGATTCTTCATGGTAGCCATTCTTTCTAGGGTAATGCAGAATCCAAGATGGAATTTCACTGTTCTTTCAATTTGCATTTATTGGATGACTAAAGATGTTGAACATTTTTTCATATATTTCCTTGCCATTTGCATTTCTTCTTCTGAGAAGTACACATTCATTTTGGATGCCCATTTTTGGATTGGGTCTTTGAATTTGGGGATCTGATTTTTTTCACTTCTTTTTATGTTCCAGATGTAAGTCTTTTATCCGAGGTAGAGTTGGCTAAAATATTTTTCCACTATGTGGATTGTCTGTTCACTGTATTGGTGATTTCTTTTAATGTGCAAAAACTTTTTAATATGATGAAATTCCAGTTGTTGCTTTATACTAGCAACTTGGCTTTTGTTCAGGAATTCTCTGCCTACCCCTGTGTCTTCAAGATTTCTACATACTTTCTCTTCCAGTAGATTTATTATTTGCTTTAATTTTAGATCTTTGATCCATTTTTACTTTAGTTTAGTGCATGGTGATAGACATGGGCCTAGTTGTAGTCTTTGGCAGGTAGAAAGCCAGTTTTTCCAGCACCATTTGTTAAAGAGGCTATCTTTCTTCCAGTGAACATGCTTGGCCCCTTTGTCAAAGACAAGGTGGCTGAGTGGATTTGGGGTGGAGTGTACATCTTCTAGTCTGTTCCACTGATCCTCAGGTCTGTTTTGTTTTGTTTTGCCAGTACCATGCTGATTTTATCTTGGAGGCTTTGTGGTATAATTTCAAATCAGAGATTGTGATGCGTCTACTTTGTCTTTGTTGCCCAGGATGGCCTTTGCTATTCTAGGTCTCTTCTGGTTCCAAATGAATTTCAGGAATGTTTTCTCTAGATCTGTGCGGTATGCTAATGGTATTGTGATTGGGATTGCAGTAAATCTGCATAACAGTTTTAGGAGTATGGCTGTTTCCATAGTACTCTGTCTTCGTATCCATGGGCAAGGGATATTTTTCCATTTTCTGATGTCCTCTCTGATCTCTTTTCAGAGTACTGTAAATTTCAATATATAGATATTTCACTTCCTTTGTTAGATTGATTCCTAAGTATTTCACTTCTTAGATGCTACAGGGCATTGTTTCCCTAATTTCTCTCTCACTGAGTTTATTATTTATATACAGGAATGCTACTGATTTTTGAGTGTTGACTTTGTATCCAGTTATACTACTGAATTTCCTTATTAAATCTAGAAGTCTTTTAGTGAAGTTTTTGGGGTCTTCCATTTGATTATAGATATTGTTTTAATTTCTTGTTTAATTTCTTTTTTAATTTAAAGAAAAGAAAAATAATAAAAACAATGGCATAAAATTTCAAAATAAGATTGTAAGAGAATAACAGTGACTAGTACATTGTGCAATTGTTATCTTCAAAGTAGCTGCTCATATTACAAAATAGAGGCATGAAAAATTGATCAAGACATATACCTTTTCTTTCAGTGAGCTAGTAGCAATTAGTAATACAACTATCTTAACTATTGTGTATGTGTATGTGTATGTGTGTGTGTATACTGATCTATTTTTCCTTTTCACATCTTTCTTTGCTCCTTTCCCCCCATTCCAGTTTCTCTTTCCTTTTAGGCATTTTCTCCCCATTTCACAATATTTGTTGTACATTTTGGGTCTTATTTACTTTCTCAGCTTCTTACATTACGGAGACAATATGATGTTTATACATGCAAGACTGATTTATTTCACTTTTAAGTATGGACTCAAGTCACATCCATTTCCCCGTAAATGGCAAATAAATATATGAAAAAATACTCAACATCATTGGTAACTCGAGAGATGCAAATTAAAACAACACTGAGCTTTCATCTCACCCCAGTGAGACTTCAGTTCTTCTTTAATTTCGTCTGTGACCCATTGATTGTTCAGGAGTGTGTCATTTAATTTCCATGTGTTTATGGAATGTTTGTGATTTCTTTTGCCATTAATTTCCAGTTCAATTGCATTATGGTCAGATAATATGCATGGGATAATTTCATTTCCTTTGGGTCTACTTAAGCATGTTCTATAGGATAATATATGGTCTATTTTAGAGAATGTCCCATGTGCAGCTGAGAAGAATGTGTATTCTAATGTTGTGGGGTAGAACACTCTGTAAACATTTACTAAGTCCATTTGTTCACAAGTTTAGTTCAGTCCTTTTTATTTCTTTGCTGATTTTTTTGTCTAGTTGATCTATCTCTTTGTGACAATGAGGTGTTAAGGTCCTCTGTTGCAATTGTGTGATTGCTTATTTGATATTTCATGTCTATTAATATTTATCTCATATAGTTGGATGCTCCCATATTTGGTGCACACATATAAATATGATTTTTACCTCTTCCTCTTAAAGTTTTCCCCTAATAACTATGTAGTGATCTTCTTTATACCTTTTGATCATTCTTGGTTTGAAGTTCACCTTGTCTGCAAACAGAATAGCTACCCCTGCTTTTTTCTGGGTTTCTTTTGCTTGGAGTACTGTTTTCTATCCTTTGAATTTCACTCTATCCATTTCTTTTAGAGTGAAATGTGTTTCTGCTATACAGGGTATTGCTGGATCTTGTTTTTTGATCCATTCTGCCACTCTGTTTCTTTTGAGTGGTGAAGTGAGGTCATTTACATTGATGGCTATAACTGATATGCATTGGTTCATCTTTGTCATGTTATTTTCCTGCTATCGGTTCCTTGCTTTTCTCATCTATTTAATTGCTTGCCCTGCTTGATGGTTTCTTTCTGATGTGGTTCTTTTAATTGTGATCATTTTAATCTCTATCTAGAATACCTTTCAGTACTTTTTGTAGGGTTGGTTTGGTGCTCATGAAATTTCCTCAGTTGTTCTTTGTCATGGAGATATCTTATTTCTCCATTAATTTTGAAAGCTAGTTTTGCAGGGTAGATCAGTCTGAGTTGGAAGTTGTTTTCTTTCAGGACTTTAAATACTTCACTCCAAGTTCTTCTTGACTGAAGGGTTTGTGTTGAGAAGTCAGTTGTGACTCTAATGGACTTTCCCTCATAGGAGATCTATTTCTTTTCTCTAACAGCTTTGAATATTCATTTTTGTGCTGAATTTCTGGGATCTTGATCATATGTCTGGGTATAGATTTATTTTGGTCATGGTTATTCGGAGTTCTATATGCCTCACTTACTGAATGTCAGATTCTGTTCCCATGTTTGGGAAATTTTCTGACTGCAAATAGTTTTGTGCCATTTGTGTTTACTCCAATTTTTACACTAACACCTGTAAGTTTTAAATTATTTTTCTTTGCATCATTTTGCAGCCACTGTATTGTTATTTCCTCGTCCCTTGCTATTTTTAAGAGATCTTACTTTTCATGATCTCTAGCCACAATCCTGTCTTCAAGGTCCAGAATGCCATCCAGGATTTGGAGGCAGCATATCAGGCCCCAATCTCTGTTGGGCTAAGGCTTTTTATGATATACAAGTAGGATGTACAAAGGAGGTTCAAAGACAAGACAGAACAGCCTGGCAGTTTTTCTGATTAGCTAGCAGGGTGAGATCATTGGTTATAAACATAGATTAAAGATCATCAGTTTATGAAGGTTGGTACAATGATACAATTAGGCAACCTGCATGTTCAGTTACACTCTCATGGTTACAGGGGTCAAGAAAGTGATTACAAAGCCATGAAGCAGTTACACAGCTAGACAGTTTCAAAAGAACAAAGTGTTTTTT
>NW_004955405.1:19003410-19084289 GCF_000276665.1 Chinchilla lanigera | reverse complement strand
GGAACCGAACTCACGACCTTGCGCTTGCCAGGCAGGCGCTTTGCCGCTGAGCTAAATCCCCAGCCCCCAAGAACAAAGTTTTTAAAAGAACAATTTCTCTTGTATGTTTTCCCCCTTTCATCTTCAGTTTTGTTCAAGCAATTTTGCCAGCTTTCAGTGGAATTTTTAATTTTCTGGATATCTCTGAATTTGTTTCATGCATTCTATTTCTTTCCTATATTATTCATTCAAGATTTCTTTATTTTCCTATGTTCCTCTATTTTTTCATCTATGTCAAATCTATATATGCTGAGCAATTCCTTCATTATGGTTGTCATTTCTTTTTTTACCTGAGAAATTATTTACTATTTGATTTCTTCTATAGGCTCATGGATTTGTTTCTTTACTTCAGTTGCTATCATTCCAAGTATTTCAGATGTGTGTCTTCCATTTTACTCTAAGTCAGTGTCTCCTGGCCTTGTTCTGGGTGGGTTGAAGGTCTGAGATTGCATTCTGCTTCTGCATCTTGTTGTTTTCTATTTCAAACATGTTTTATTTTGTTTTCTGTGTTGATTTCTGTGAGTTTTTATACTAGGTAGCAATAACACTAGTATCAAAGCTTTTCTAGGAAAAGTCTGTTCTTCAGGGATGTCTTCAGTGTGTAGGAGGTTCTTGATTTGTGTCTGTCCCAAGATCCTACCTTCCCAATTAATTGAGTGGGATGTTGGTATCTGTTTGACTCAGACCCAGTCCATTGGTGTTAGGCTGTGGTAAGGTTATTGCCCTAGAGCTTCCCAGTATTGTTACAGAAAGGAGAACAACTGATCACAACAGATATGACATTCTAGCTAAAGTAGTATATTTAGCAATAACAACAGCCTTAAGCACATTTTAGAAACTGACAACCTGTGGTAACTATTAATTTTGTACCTTAGACCAGAGGAGCAAAATCTATAGCTATATAACAGATCTATCATAAATTAGGAGCTTGTATGCATAGTGTTTCCCCTTGGTAGAGTAGTTTTACCACTAGTGGGGAAATTTAAGAAGGATAGTGTATAAAACAAAGATAACTAGAAAAGAAGTGGAAGCAAGGCTGGAGGACAAGACATGATCATGCAAGCTTTGTGAAACTACAGAAGAGGGTAGAAGAGAAAGAATATTGGAATAATTAAGAGATTATCTTAACATGGTCTCTGGGTTTGGGGGATGGGATTAGTTTTCTGGAGCTGGAGTTCTCCACAGGCATTTAGAAAAGAGAGAAAAAATAAGAAAAGAAAAAAGATAAAAATAAAACAAGATAAAATAAAATAATTTTTTTTTACAAAAAGGGGCAGTCCTACCTGCCTGCTTCTATCCCATGTATCTTTGTCCTAAAAGACATACAGTTCATATTTCAGCCTTTTCTGTCTTGCTAGTCCCACTGTCCATGGTGTGCACACTAGCTGGGGTCGTATCATGTGGCTGGCAACCCTCAGTCACCTTATCCCAACTGATGTAGGGGGAGGGGTCAGTCACCTGGATTCCTTCAGTGGGGTGGGTTCCCAAGTCCTGGATTCTTCCTGGGCTGATTGCTGGGTCCCACAATCTATCCCATCATTTGGAAAATATTTCAAATACTATTGATAAATTAGGAACTTAAATGAGAAAAATATCTAACAGTCATTTCAACTTGATTTCTTTTTAAAATGTATTCTTCTAAAAATCTTGTGCAGCATTTCTTAGAAACCCAGACAACTAAGGACCTATAAAGTTACATTCAATTTAAGATTAAAGAAAAAATTATATATATATATATATATATATATATATATATATATATATATATATGATTTTAACAGAAAACAGGTCCCCAGGATCTATTCTAAATCGCTCTAAAGCTCACTCTAATGCAAGTTCCCTCCTACAAAATCTTCCTTATTTCACACATCCTAAATAAAATGCAGCCCAGTTAAAAAGAAATTCTCAAACATCAAATCACAGATGAACTGCACAGCTTTAAACCTATTCATTTTCCCAGGCAATCTGATATAAGTTCTGTCCTCTGGGTCATGGTAATGCCCTCCCCTGCCCATCTAGGTATAAACTAGAATTTTAAAGGCTGTGTGGTATAGAAGGGATGTTGCAGTGGACAGATAACTCTGAGCTGCCTACTCTACAAGTCCAAATCTCCAGTAAAATTCAGTTGGCCCCTGGAGTGGAAAAACAACAGCTGTTCTGAAATGTACTTCTTTAGAAATAGTCCAACAGGGCCAATTTTAGATGTGTGGAGAGAGTGACTGAGTATAAAGCAAAGCATTGAGATTTTTTAAATGATTAGACTGGTGAGGAAAGGAGGAAGTAACAGACACCTGGAATACAATCAAAGCTCATGAAATGTACAAGGGACAAGCCTGCAGGTGCCTAGAACCTATACAACCTGCCCTGACCACCACCTGCTCCTGACTCTTAACCCTGGGCCCTAACCCCACAAATTCAGAGGTGGTAAATTCAGGGCAGCTGGAGACCTGGTCACAGCCCTCCTGGAGGTTCAGCTCTTTCCCTCCTGCTTTTCCTCTCACTCTGCCTGAGCTCTTCCTGCTGTGCTGTGTTTAGTTTCATTCTGGCCAACAGTGCCCTCCCTGCACTGGGTTAACTAAGTGATGGATCTCCAAGGAGATAGGAAGCTGAAAGGAGGAGAGGAGTGGGAGGCAAATGCCAGGACACTGACATGTGGAAAATCATACTGTACATGAAGAAGGCAGGAAAGGGGGCAGAGATAGAAGAGAGATGGAAACTGGCATGTCATGGAAGAGAAACCCAAGGTGACTACACAGCTGTGCACAGCTCAGTCCTCCATATGACCTTGCATGATGCTCCATCCTTTGTTAATCTGTTTGCTGCATGTTTTCTCCAGCATTTGACAGTTTTAAACTCTCAGTCCTTCCTGAAATCTCATCAGTCTCCCAGACATAGCTTCCTCTTGGTTCCTTCATCTTTTCAGTCTACTTACCCTACTGGGTCACCTGACATTTCCAATTTAAAACTGACTTGCCCTGTGGTGTTTTCCTTGAGTCTGGGCTATTTCATTCACTTTCATCACTTCAATCATCATCAAGATTCATAATTATTCCATTTGAAATTTCATTTATCCCATGGTTTTAGAGAAGTACTTATAGGTGCAATGGCCTCTCCATCTGGATGTCTCCCAGAAGCAATTCAAAATCACTGCCCAAAACTAAATTAGTGAACTTCCATCTACCAGCCCTATCAGAGCCAAACAAAAAACTGCCTACATGCCATTCTCAGAGCCATTTTCTGGCCATTTGAAGCCACTTTGCCTTCAATTTTCTTTGATTTTACTTCTAAAACATCTCTTAAGATGACTGCCTTTTCTCATTCCCACCATCACAAGCTTAACTGAAAACCTTCATTTCCTGAAAGTATGTGTCATGTTTGAGAGTTTGAACCTCAGTTCAGCTTCTCTGATTCCACCTATTCACTGAGCATCTCTGAAAATCTTGTTGTGATGGCAGGATGTGAGGGCATATGTCTGTCATCTCAGTTACTTGGGGGTTTGAGCAGGAGGATCACCAGACTGTCAACTTAGTGAGACCTTGTCTCAAAATAAAAGTTTAAGAAATCTGAGGATGTAGTTTAGTGATGGAATGCTTACTTGCCATGGATGGGCAAGGCCCAGGGTTCAATCTCAACCACACACACACACACACACAGAGTTGGCTGTAGAGTCTTTAGTAGAGTATAAACACTTAACAGAGTGACTTGTAGTATTGGTTCATTACAGTTACTGCCAATAATATAAAACCAGACTTTGTGTCCTTGATATCTTAAGTCTGCTCAACTTAGCCAGGGTGGTCTTTATGAAATACACAAATGATTATGTGTAGGGCTTAAAAACTTTACTGTTTGTTGTTTACAAGGTACCTCTTACCAAATTCACTTTTCAACTTTATTTCTCTCCTCTCCTCCATGGAATCCTGACTGGTACTCTCAAGGAGGTAGCAAGGCATTAGTATTTGCAATTCTGTTTTCATGCAGAACTTTATGTTGTACCATAAAAATTTACTTCTTATATATTTCAGTCCTTAACTAGATTAGGAGCTCCATGAGTGCAAAGTTTATGCCTTAATTTAAGCACAGTTTTAGATGTGAAGTATATGTTGTTTTTATTCCCAGGGATCATGGATCTCCTTTCAGTCTTTAAAAGTGGACAATGTAAATGCGGTATGCTACAAAATTGTATTGCCATTCAATGAGCTGTTAGGCTTCAAAAAATATAGACAAATTTAAAAACCATCAAAGGAATTGAGTAATGGCATATATCTTTAATTCTGCCTTTTTGTCTCTATTTAACTTACAATCATTGAATCTTAAATGTATAGCCACCATAAACTATCATCATCGGTGCTTTAGGCCAATATCTGTACTACGTCAATAAACTTGGTACCAAGTTAATCAATACAGTGCCACTAATTAGAGACAAAAGTTCTTCTTGAAGAGACGTTCTCTGGAACAGTGTAGCTTTATTCCATCCTTAACTTTTATTAGGTCCTCATAACAGAGAAATTGAGAGATTCAAGAAAGTTATGGATGACTGTTTATGAAGAAAGGAAAAGTATGAATTTAATATTATTTCAGTACATTTATTCTTAAAGAACATACTCATTTTTCAGATTGAGAAACACAGGTATGAGCCATTTAGGCAACAACAGAAGCTATCTGTATTTCGGGATATGAACTCCCTATTATGAAATGTATTCTTTGGGGGACTTATAAATCTATACATAAAAGGAAATCCATGTCTTCATTGTTTGGGTGGGCAGAACTGCAAAACAAAATTCCCTGCAGAAATATGACAAATATACAATTAAGCACAATACCGACCTTCTTCCTCATGTTCAACTTCCAGTCAACTTATTCACTCAAAAAAATGAACTGAGTATGTACTACGGGCTAAGCACAGTGCTAAGCAGCCATACATGTGATCTGCTCCTTAACCTTCATGGAGCTTAAATTCTACTGAGGATCATTGAATGTTATATACTCTAATTCTGTACAAAACCTTATTTCTGAAGTTGCTATCTTTAATCTGGATACCTGGCAATTCTTCTTGTTAGATTCATTTATAAAGAAGCCTCCCCATAAGTATATTTCCCCTCTCACTTTTCAACTGTATCAACATTAATCTTCCTAAAAGTTAATTTTGGTAATGTTACTTCCTGTTCACAATGTCATCAACGGATCTTTACCATTCTCAATTTTCTCCCATGAGGACCTCTACAAACATTTTCAGTTCATTTCATACATTTTCAGTTCATACTGTTCCTGCCTGTCATGAAAGTTCCACTAGAAACCCTTAAAAGTTCCCCTTGTTCTGTGTTTCTCTGGTATTTAGTACCTGTAATGGATCCCACACCAAATTCTACTGTTTATACCCCTGTAGACATCTTGTCTTGCTACCCATATAAGATAGTAAATTCCCTAAAAGCAAGACTTACATTCTATTGATCTTTGTATTTCACTGTTACTTGAATAAATACATTGCTTTTATATATCATCTCCCTAATTTTAGATGACAACTGAGACTTAAGATTTTGTAAAATACTAAAAACATTTTTGGAAACAGCAAATATAAATTTTAACATGAATTATCTCTCCCTGGAAAAAATCATATATAATTTACAATATTACTGCAATCTGCATTATCAAGCAGAGTTTTGTTTTGAGCACAAATTTTTTCAGATTTATGTGCAATAACCAAAATGATCTTTATTTCTTAATACTTTATCCATTCAGAAGCCAAGATCTGTGACATTCCAGCATAAGGAAAAGTGTAGTAGTTTAGATTAAAACAAAACTATTCTTAAGAATTAAAAATCAACATTAGAACATCCTTTTTAAAATCTGAACAAATTAGTGCTATATCACTGATTTTTTTATCTTTCCTTGCCTGACTGTCTTACCTGCTCTTGCATCGCAAATGTTTCTTAATGTCTTGTTTCAGAGAAGATATTATACTCACAATTTTCACACAAAATAATACTTTCATAAGTTGTGATTTCAGATTCTGATCACTTCTTAAGGAAAAGTAACTATCACAATAAAATTAATAAACTTCATTTTGCTGGCAGGAATTATAAGAGAAAGAAAATGAAAGAAAGATTAGCAGAATTTTTTCCTTCACAATGAATTTCTTAAATGTGATGCCAGAAATAATTGAGGTTCTTTTTTGGGGAAAGCAGGTTATTTTTAGTTCTATAAAGACACTTTTTCATTTTCCACAAAATAAAACTTCCTGACATGTACAGTATTATCTTTGTACCATGTTTAAATACATAGTATAAAAATAATTCTTTCAATAGACCTTTTTAAAAAGATATTTATCTTCCAAATTAATCCAATTAAATGTATTGTAAGTGAATATGGTAATGTTTAATAAAGTGTTACTGGCAGCATTTCAAAATCCAAGATTAAAGTGTGGCTTTATCTATAACCATTGACGTGGGCCAAAACGCAAATACTATGTTGAAAATTGAAACTAAACCAAAAAAAAGATTTTCATGTCTGGGATAGGTGATGGCTTCAAAGTAATTTAGAGCTCTGGTACATTAAGTTTAGAGCTTCTCTGATAAATTGGTTAAGGAATGTTCCAGGATGAGAGGAAATTTATTTCTAAAACATTATCAGGACATTTAACACATTTAATTAATGAATTCAGTTTTATAAACACACTGAGAAATAATGGTGAAGAAAGTATCATGGATACAGGAACAGGAAAGGAATGAAATCGTGCCTTATAATGGTCTTTATATCTAGAAGGTAATGTCCATTATTCTCACACCTTGAAAAGACACAGAAGGGCAGAAGATAACAGAGCCCTAGGCGTTCATAAGGCTCAGCAATGACTTTAACTGGTCTAAGCACAACACTCCAAACCCCATGGTTTGGAAAATTCTGGAATGAAACCTAATACTCTTACCCCCTGGTGTGCACACTCTGAATATTCCCCATCTTTGGCAGGGGTGGGAAGCTATGAATATGATGGGAAAATCATTTATATTCCTATACAATTATGTTATGTTATACACGTTTTATCCAGTTTTCCTGTCATTGATACATAATGCTTGAAACCACAAACTAAAGGAAGGGAAGTTTGATCTGACACACAGTGTCAAGGGATTCAGTCCACAGTAGGCAAACTCAAAGGCACTAATTCATGGCAGAAGGGTAATGGAGCAAAGATGCTTAGTCCACAGCATCCAGGAGGTACAGCAAGAGAAAAGTGCCAGAGAGGAAGGGGAAAAGAACCATATATAGTACTCAAGGTCACACCTTCATGACCCATTCAAGCACAGCCAGAAGTGTGCTCTACTAATTCCCTCCACAGCTTCCAAGCCAATCAAGTTGACACAAATAAACTTAATCACTACAATCTACCCTTGTCAACTTCACATCCAAATATATCTGCTCACTACATACTTACTCTCCAAATAAACACAACCTTAAGTTCATAATTCCATCTAACATGACATAGCTATTGTCACAGTTTAGATCTAAAATGTCCCCTAAAATTCTTGTGAGTGTGGAAGGTGATCAGGGCATGGAGACACTGCACTCATCTGTAGATTAATCCACTGATGGATCAATAGCTGAATGTGCTGTGAGGCAGTGGGCCTGACTGGAAGAGGTGGATCACTGGAAGTCTGACCTCAAAGAGTGTATCTCCCTCCTCAGCTACAAGATTGAGCCCACTATGGGCAACTCAGTGACTCACAAAGACCTGTGTCAAAATAAAAAATTACAATAGGCTTGGGGATAAAGCTCAGCACAAAGGTCCTGGGATGTTCAATCTCCAGTACAAAAAAAAAGGAAATTTTTAAAATGACAAAATGAAAGCAGATATTAGTGTAATTCCATGTCCAGTATCTGGGACACATAGCAATAAGATGCAAGTCCCTAAAGGTTCAGGAAGTACTGCTCACATGCCCTTGTCATCTACCCACACACCTCTCTCTCTCTCTCTCTGACTGGTTGCACTTATGCCCTGAAGATTTCCTCACCAGATGTCCTATATTTCTAGGTTTCCACTACATCTTTGGCTTCATTGCCATGGCTTCACATACAGTTTTTCAGAAACTCTGTCAGGCCTCTCAGGCTTTCTTTTGAAATCTGGATGGAGGGCTAGATGACCTCATAACTGTTGCATTCTGCATGCTAGTAAAACCAGCATCATGTGTAAGACAGCAAAGTCAGCTACAAGAGGGAGAAGTAGCCAGGCCCCCTTGTCCAAGACAACCTTTGAATGCCTGGATGAATTAGCACAATGAAATGAATTCCTGGAAACCAATTCCATAGGAAGCCATTCTCAAACAAGTTCCCTGGGTATCACAATTTTTCACGCTTCAGCCTGAAATGAGTGATGTCTTGCTAAGTTTTGAAATGCCCTTGAGACATGTTCATTCTTGTCCCGGTACAAAGTAACTGGTTCACTTTAATGGCACTATCTCTCCAGCAATCATACCTCTTTTGGCAGCAATTTTACACATGGTTCTTTTTACACCAAAATTTAATTTTTTCAAATTCTTCTGCTATGGTTTTTTCTCAAAATTCTTCACACACAAATCTGGTTAAAAGGAGCCAGAAATACCTATGCCGCAGCCTGAGCAATGGGCTGCTTTCAAATTTCCTCCACCAGATCAATTAGTCCACTGTTGTTAATCCTAGTCAACCACAAAATATCAGGACATGGGCAAAATGTTGACAGATTTTTTTTTTTTTTTTTTTTTTTGCCAGAGTGTAATAAACGTGACTTCTAGTCCAACTGCCAAGAAAGTCCTTACTTCCATATGAAATCTTCTGAACCTGGTCTTTACTATTCACATTCACATCAGCACTGTAGTCTTTTGAGCTCAGAATCTCATAGAAGATTCTGTGTATAGCATTTTAGGCTTCCATAGCTTGCATCTTCAAGCCTTTCTAAACTCCTCCTGCAAACCACTTCCAAACGCTTCTAACCCTCATCGTTAGGTACAGTCACAGCATGGATCCCACTTCTCCAGAACCAATTTTCTATATAAATTGACTTTCCTGTTGCTAAAACACAATATCCACTACATGCAACTTAAAGGAGGGGAGGATTAATTTTGCTCATGGTTTCAGAGAACTCAGTCCACTGTTGGGTAGCTCCAAGGCAGAAACACCATAGTGGAAGGCCGTGATGGGACGAAACTGTGTGATCTCTGGTAGCTGAGAAGCAGCACAGCAGAATAGTGCCAGAGAGGAAGGGGTGAGGGGTAAGATACAGACATCAAGTTCATGACTCCATGACCCACCCAGACAAAATCAAACTATGCTTCACTAACCTACTAAGAGTTTCTCAATCCAGCCAAGTTTACATATCATGGCTAACAGTCTTAATATAAGTTTTCATTGTAGCAGAACAAGATAGTGATTTATCTGCTGGCTTTAATGAAGCTGCCATGATGTGAAAGAGCCAACAGGTTAGGACATGAACCCGGCCTCTGAAGCTGAGACTGTGTGCTAATAATAGCCAAGAAGAAAACAGGATCTCAGTTCTTAATCACAGGAACTTAATTAAGCCAACAACCTTAATGAGCTTGGAGGAGGACTCTGAAGTGCAGACAGGCTCCAGTTCGAGGCAACAATTCAATTCCAGCCTTTAAGAGCCTGAGCAGAGAACAAAGCTAAACTGCCCAGGCTTCTGACCCACAGAAACTGTGATATGATAATTTTGCTATATGCAGTAACTGATTTCACAATTGAAGATTAATACATGTGCCATTACCACTGACCCCTCAGTGCACTGGATTTTTAAAACTAGAGCAGAGGTAGGTAACATGGCCCTTCTTTCTACTGACAAATGTACTAAAGGATATTTCATTAAAGCAGCAGTGCTCATGTGCAAAGTTACAGTGGCAAAGCAGTGTGAGAGAAGAGAGCTGACTAAGCAGAAGCAGAGACTAATGCATCCAAGTCCCAGTGGCATTTCATTCTCTTATCTAGTTTTCTTGTTAGAGAAAAAAAAAATATATATATATACACATATTTCTTTGAAGGACCTCTCTTGGACTTTTGGAGTGACAGTCATGCCACATCTGCTACTTCTGCTATAGATTAGTAAGTAACATTATTTGCATTTCAACTCCACTCAGTTTTAGAATCTGGTCTGCTTATCATTAATCATACAAAGGGCTGAAGAATCTCCTTACTGACCAATTAAATAATTTCTTCTTCTCAGATATAATTGATACCAGTTGCTGCTCGAACAAGAATATGATTACTGTATGACTAAATGTGTTGGATAATACATTTAGTGTGCAGTCTACTATATTTACCACCTATGTATTTTTTCAACAGTTAAGAAACCATATTCTAAAAATTAACTTTAATGTAATGACCTAAAATCAAATTATCCACACATATTTGATTAAGTATTTCTTACCCTACTACTTCTGGTTTCTGTTTTCTTTTCCTTTCTTTTTTTGGATGGGGACAGGAACTGCTATGCAGTTCAGGCTGACTTTGAACTCACTATGTACACTAGCCTGGCCTTGAACTCACAGTGATTCTCTTGCCTCAGTCTACTGAATTCTGGGCATGTGCCACTATGCCCAGGTGTTACTATTGTATTAATCTTATTTCCTTAAATTCTTTCATAAAATCTTATGGACCTTTTGTATAACATTGATGTTTGAATTTCAGAGTTTATACTGAACTAAAATAAAACAAGTGAGAACACTTACAGTGCAAAACATATACACTAAGTGGATTACACATTACATAGTTTGTCTCATAAAAATAAAGAGCCTCTCAAAACATCCATCGCATAGGAAGTCAAAACCAAATGCTCTCATTACCATGAAGAAAAAGTAGAATTGCTTTGCATCATTTAGCTAGGTTTATTGTGTAGGGTAACATTGGTCTTTCAATTGTTTGACAAAATTCATCTTTTTGAAGGACCTTTCAATCCCTTTGAAAACAAAACAAAAATTTATATGTAAGATTTCTTATCGAAGACAATATGAAAAATATAAACAATAACAAAACAAAAAAAAAACTTGCTAACAATCCAACAAAGCCAAGCCAACAATGAACATAATCATGTGTTTCTTCTGAACGTATTTTCTGTGCAAAGTATAGATATCATTTTTAGCAATATTAGAATAATATGGCTTTACACCTGGTTTTTCTACACATTTTTATCAGTGATGAGTCTCTAAAGATATGATTTCATTTACACATAGTTCCCCAAGTTAGAAATGTCACAAATTATATGATTAAAAAACTGTGTATAGATTTATAAAATATTTATAGTTTCCAAAATTTTAGTACTATAAAAATGCTCAAGTGGGTTTTCAAATCTAAGATTCTGGTTTTTTTTTTTTTTTTTTTTTGGTTTTTTTTCTCCGGTACCGGGAACCGAACTCATGACCTTGCGCTTGCCAGGCAGGCGCTTTTGCCGCTGAGCTAAATCCCAGCCCCAAAATCTAAGATTCTGTATCATAAAGACTCCTGAATGTAAGCCTCACTATTGTTTCTCTAATCACTGGAGCACACAAAATAACAAAGCAAAATTGGTTAATACAATAAAACTGAGTTCAGAAGAATTATCTGTTAAACACACATAACCTTCCAGGAAAAAAAGAAACAAAATAGTTTATACCTGTCCATTTTCAATTCCTTCAGCTAGAGTTTGAGATCTGTTACTGCTAGAAACTGGTCTATGGCCATATTGTTACACAGCTGCACCTCTCAAAGTAGCTAAAGTTGCTCTAGATATAGAAACTGGTTGTTCTGTATCTGCTCAGAGACAGTAGGTCTCAGGGAAGGCTGATGGGAGCGGCAACCCACAAGGTTTTCTGAGTTGGTTATCATGTAACAAACACGGTCTATGTAGAAAATGTCACCAAAATAAAACAACAACTCTGTATTAAGGACATTAAAGTTTTTCACAGATTTTGACAATTTAGGGTACAGAGAAGCATAAACAGAAGTAGAAGCTGCCATTTCACATAACTGAGAAATGTTAAAGTAACATTGCTTAGGAATTAATGCTATGATTATGCCCTGCAGCAAGAGATATAAAAATAAAAATCTCACCATTCCTCACATGGTAATAAGAGTGCAATTAAGGGAAATTCACGTACTTTGATCATTAATATACAGTAACAGTAACTTAAAATATGCCATGGAACCTGTAAAATGTTACTGCAATGCATAGGGAAGAGAACAATATCCTGAAAATGCAAAGGAAGTCTATACCAGCTATGTACCAACGATATACTGTAAAATTTGGGAAAAAAAATAAGAGATTATGGTTTTTTCCAAAGTGAGTAAAACACTATGATTTATATAAAAGTACAGAAAGTATACAGAGGAAAGAATAGCTTGCCATAAATATAAATTGTCTTAGGTTAAAATATTGGATGATATTTTTAAAATTAGGTAAAATATAAAGGCAAGTAAACTTGTAATTTATTTGCAGAATTATAACCTACCCTGATGGAAGTAGAGTGTTTGTGAATAAGTACAATGAAAGAAAAACTTGAAGTCTGCTACAATAGTGCAAAGAAAAAAACACAAAATTGAGAGAAAATATTTAGGTACGAGATGAAGATAATATATGCATAATTAATATTCCTAAATTAAAAACTAGATTACCTAAAATGAAAGAATCTTGGTAATGAATATAGCTTGGTAATAGAAAATTAAATATTTTGTATTTATAAAGATTTTTGTAAGCCGGGCGTGGTGGTGCATGTCTGTAATCCCAGCACTTGGGAGGCTGAGGCAGGAGGATCATTTCAAGTTCAAGGCCAACCTCTACTACAAAGTGAGCTCAAGGCCAGCCTGAACTGCATAGTGAGACCCTGTCTCAAAAAGACAAAAAAAACAAAATGATTTTTGTGACAGTTGCAGGATTTCAAAACATCTGAAGAAACACAGATACCCATACCCCTACACATTTTCACAAGCCTGGATTCAAAACTTGAAGAAAACTTTCAATGAGCAATCAAAAGAAAAAGAAAGAGGCATAATACCTATTTGTAACCAAGTATCAGACACAAGCAGACTTTCCTTTGCAACACTAAATATCAAAACACAGGGAATTCATATTTATAATTTTGAAAGCCAACTGTGGCTTCAAATTTTTATATTTAATATATATCAAGTCCTTTCTATGGGGTATTCTACATGTTTTATATCTGTTACTTTCAGTAGTCTCACACTAATGCTACATAAGTAATGTAAAAAATGTAAAGTGAGAAATTACTATTTTACTTAGAATCACTCAGAAAAAGGATTTGAAATCAAACTTCTTTAACCTAATATCCTTGTTTATCTTGCCACACTACACAGACAACTTTGGAAAATATCAGCCCATGCACCTTTCTAGGGAAATATTAGTTGAATTTAAATATCAAGCAACCAAGAAATAGAGAAAACAGAATAGCTCACTAACAGAGACATTAGGACTAGAAGCAAGGATTATATTTAGTTAATGTACATACTGAACTAATCAGTTGGGCTATAAAACTGAATTTAAGTATATATGTGTGTTTATGTGCATGCATATGTAGTTTTTAATATAAAACATAGATGCTGAACATGGTGGTGCACATCTATATTCCCAGCACTCAGGAGGCTGAGGCAGGAGGATTGTTGCGAGTTTGAGGCCAGCCTAGGCTAAAAGTGAGCTCAAGGCCAGCCTGAACTGCATAGCAAGAGCCTGTCTCAAAAAGAAAAAAAAAATATGTGTGTATATATATATACATATATAACATAGACATAATTTTGACACAAAAATAAATATAATTGCGGGGGTAGAGAAGTTTAAATCCCATATCTGTTCATAAAAGCTTATACTTCTCTATATTTTTACCCATCCCTACATTGACACAAATGCTTCACTTTTTGGTAACTGGTCATAGTTTTTACAATCTAATATAGAATTCTGTCTTCAAGCTTTCTCATCAGCAGTTGTTAGTGAAAAGAAGTTAAATTGTCCTTGTACCACAAAAAAAAGTGACATGGAGATAAAGTTCTTAATGCTATAGCAATTTATATGACCTTTTCAGAAAAAAAAATAAAAGCTAGGGAGAAGAGAGTTGCTAACTCATGTATGAATTAGCAAAAGGTAGCTGCTTATGAAAGATATATTACAAAAAAGCATACTGTGGGGTGGGAAAATCAGAAAAGTATCTCCCTTGTTACTTCAGGAAAGAGGAAAACAGCCTCTTCCCTCCAGTAGGATGCATTCCAAAATTGGGTGTTTGGTTTGATAAGAGGACAGGGCCTTGGTACAAAATGAAAAGGAATTGCTTCCTCTGTTAAATATAGTGTTCTGTCAGAGCATATAAGTCTTGGCTTGTGAAGCCTGAACTAGATTCACTAGATTCACTGCTCCTTTCCCTAGATGAGCTCTTTTATAATGTGCTCAAATGATACAACAGGTAGTCTTGTCCTAGAAAAAAAATTGAATTCTAATCCACTTTGGGTCAGTAATATTTATTCTCTATTTTGAAATTTCCTGAATCTATATGTCATAACCACAGATCCTCTCAACATATTAATTTTAACAAGTTGTTGAAATATCTGGGTTTCAAAGGTTTAAGATTAGTTTCTGTGTAATGTGAACATTAATCTTGAAGTACTGCACAGTAATTAATTGTCTAAGAAAAACTAAAAATCTTTTGATTCCTCCTAAAAGCTCCTTTTTAATGTCTAAGCATAGATCCTTAAGAGACACAATGTTTGCTTTTCACCTTTTCATCTTAATTGATTTATATAAATCAGTAATTAATTCATATTCATTTATTAAAATTAAAATGAATAAGATGCTATATTAATTAAAATATAACCTTAAAAGTGGAGACAAAGTTAAAGTGTACAGAATGATTTGTCCCTGTGGAGTACATCATTAAATTGCTACATAAGAAAACAGACAAAAGAAAAATAGACAAAAGCAGAAATATAGTAAGTACATAATAAAGTTTAAATTCAGTGGCAAATTCAAATATATGAGGATAGAAGCTGACAGTTTTTCATACTCTATTAAGGAATTTTTCTATTCCTATCCAGTACTGATGATGACAGAGGGAGCAAACTGTCAAATATTGTTTGTGGGAGAAAAATGTTGAATCAGTAGCTGTGGCAAACGATTTTAGCAGTATAAACAGAAATTTTCCACGTGTTGATGCCATCTGGCCCTTCAATTCTTCTTCATGCATGACAATTTATAATAAAGAAAATCAGAAAGAAACACCCATTGAGGGAGTAGTTTAAATACATTATGTTGGGGGCTGGGGATTTAGCTCAGCGGCAAAAGCGCCTGCCTGGCAAGTGCAAGGTCATGAGTTCGGTTCCCGGTACTGGAGAAAAACCAAAAAATAAATAAATAAACAAATAAATACATTATGTTACTCACTTAATGGAAGGAGATATAGTATATATATATATATATATATTTCCACTAGAGATATCTGGTGAAAAAAATCATAAAAGTTTTTCAAATTTAAAATTATAAAGTACATGCTCATGTCAGAGTAGGCAAGAAGCAAGGAAAACAACCAAACTGAAGAGAAGAATTCTTGGGGCTGGGGATATAGCTCAGTGGCATAAGCGCTTACCTGGCAAGCCTGAGGTCATGAGTTTGATTCCCAGTACCAAAAAAAAAAAAAAAAAAACTGGAAGAGAAGAATTCTTTATGTGGGTATTTTATATTACTCTTTTTCTCCTAACAACAGTACAAGAAAGTTTTCATTTTACTCTTTTCCCTTCCAACAAGACCGAGTAAACGGTTAAAAGCCTTTACAGAATCGATTTAGTAAACTTTGTATCTCGCCATGGTCCTGAGTTTATCAGGAATATATGCAAATGTGTATGTGTACCTCCCACACACCCTTCTGACAGCTGTCCCCTACTGAGGGGGCAAAGACTTCGTAGGAAGGGATTTGATGGAAAGTGAAGTGGTGAGGGGAGAAGCAAACACAAGTCAGATTCGCAGAGTCGGCCTCTGCTCCCATAAAATGTAAACATGCCCGGGAGGACCACACCGAACCAGTGCATTCTGGAAGAGGTGACTGAAGAAAGAAGTGCAAGTGAGCAATGTACCTGCTGGGTCCTGGGCCTGTCACTACTTGGTCAGAGCTCTCCTCACAGAGTATGCCCCCTCTTTTTGAGAATGCGTTGAGGCATTCCTGAGGGCACACCTTCTAGCAGGTCCAGAAGTGTAAGGGAAGCAAAAGCTCCAATAGCGCGGGTTAGAGGGGAAGGTGCCCTTCCTCCCTGGAGGAGGTTTGGGAGAGTGGCGCAATGGCGGTGCTGGGAGTGCTGCGCATGCTGGGAGCGCTCCGCATGCATTGACCTCTGCGGCTACCAAGTCGGTAGCTGGCTCAGTTCTACCCAATGCAAAAACAGGAGCATCTGGGCTAATTTGAACAGGAGCATAGTAGGCATGTAGTAAATCTCATTTACCACCCACCAATCACATTTCTACATCTTCACTATGGCTTTTGCTCATAATTTTTAAATTGCCAAGGAGCTCCATGGTTATAGTTGCACTGATTCCCCTTTACCATTTAACAGATCTTAACTGCATTCCCTTACATAACTTTCTATTTCTCTGGTTTCAGTGACCCCCATCAAAGTTCTAGCCTTTATTGTAATTTTTGTGGCCATTCTTTCTCGGTTTCATTTCTTGGCTGTTTTTGTTTTTTAGTTTGCTTTTTATTGTTGTATTCTGTTTTGATTTTTATTGTTGTGTGACCTCTAACTTTCACAGGGCTTCTGCACTTCATTGTGGATCTTGTTTTCTTTTCATTGTGCTCCCTGGTTATTTTCATTTTTGTAGCATTATGCTATGTCTATGTTAACAAGATATTGCTAATAGAGATTTCTCTTCTTGCAACCAGACCAATATAAATGGCCAGGTACTACCAGTTGCACTAAGTTTTCCACTTGGCCATATTAACATGACCATAATTGAACCCTGATCTCCTCTTACCCCAAAAAAGTGTTCCTATCTCTCTAAAGTTCTCATCCACCACCATGAATTTGCTCATCAGATACAGATATTCCCCATTTTTTCACGCCACAATGATTTGCAAGTTCTGTTGACTTTTCCTGTAAACTATATCTTGTGTACTACAACTTCTGCCACCTGCACTGTTACTAAAATGTCTCATTGTACAGCAGTAGCATCTGACCAGTCTCTTTGCTTATTATTTGACTTCCTGGTACGTCTCATGAAACTCACCTTGTACACTATTACTCAAAATACACAAAAAGACATCCTCATTCTACCATTTCTCTGATCTGTGCTGTCCTTTCCTCTCATGAGTCTTTAGTATATACTGTTCTCTTTGTTTAGAAATGCTTTATTGGTTGACTCATTCATCATTTGGGTCTCAACATACACATCATTTACTTTGGAAACATCTCCTTACTTTCCACCCAATCCAAGTTGCATTTCATTGTACCACTTTCCCACAGTAACATCTGGTCTTTCTTTGAAGAGTTTACCAGAATTTATAGTTGTTCATCATGTTGAATGAAATAAGGAAAGAAAAACAAATACCACTTCTTCTCATTCATTTGTGGAAGTTGAAAAAGAACTGATTCTTGGAAGAAGAGAAGGGAACAGGGGTCACCAGAGACTTGAAAAGGTAGGGGGAAGTGGATATGGAGAAAGGTTAGGTAACAAGTACTAAAGTACACTACAAGGAATTACTTCTGGTGTCCTGTAGCATAGTACAGTAACTATAGCCTACACCAATTTATGATATATATTTGAAAATAATGAATAGAGTCCAAAGTTGTCCAGCACATAGAAATAAAAAATGTTTGAGAAAATGACATTACTAACGATCTTGATTTGATTATTACAGACTGGATACATCTATTATCATACTGTACCCCATAAATAGTACAATTATTATGTGTCAATTCTAAGATAAAATACCAAATAATAATTTAATGGGAAAAGTCCAATTTCTGAAAATGTAGAATATCTTTCCCTCAAGGAAGGGAGATTTATTGCATGTCTATGAAATATATCTGTCTTACAAAGGAAGAGGAAAACAAAAAGAAATGACAGTGCAAAACTCCAAGTTCATACTTTAGCACACCCTAAAAGCTTACAAAGAAATAGGTAAGAGTGTACTACGTGTTTGTGAAGAGATGTAACAGATTCCATAAAAAAGAATTTAGACCTGTTCTTCATTTATAGTAGTATATACTTATTTTTTGTCTAATTTAAATATTTGACATATTGGTACATTCATCATTCAAAACTCAAACAATATATTAAGATTCACATTGAGAATTCTTCTTATCCTACTGTCCATCTGACCCATCTCTTCTATTTATTTGTGCTATTTTATTAGTTCATTGTTTCACTCTTCCTTTGTGAACAGAATTGTATTATTTTGATCCATTGTTTAACAAAACTTAACATTACATGCACACTTCAATATTTCTATACACACTTTGTATTACTGAAAATTTATTTTAGAGATTGGCCCAGATCAGCATTCATTTTTTCATTCATGTCCACAATTGCCTAGTATTACAGTATATGGATTAGTCTAGTTTATTCAATTCATTGGTTTGCTTCCAGCCTTTACCAATAGAAATAGTTTTGCAATTAATAACCTTGCACAAATACCATTTTGTGTTTGCACAGGTTTTTTTCTGGGTTTTTTATTATAGATAGTTTGGCAAATCCAAAGCAACCCTGTAATATTGGCATGTATAGCTAGGTATTCTCTATGATTTCTTGATTTTGTGATATCCACAATGATATGTGAGAGTGCCTGTCTTCCCTTGAAAAATAAAAATATCATTAAACTTCTGAAGATTCTCCAGTCTGGTAAAAGAGAAATTATATTTCATTATAGATTAAATGTGAAGTACTTTTATTAAAAGCATGCCCAATTTTTATTGTTATTGTGTTGTTGTATTGAAGAATTCACTCATATTACTTGTTTTCTGGGGGGTGGTCAGTATACGGCCCATTCTTTTTGTAATTTCTTTTTCATTTTTGGAAGCTTATTATATATAGGAAGATTGGTTTTCATCAGTGATATATTGCAAATACTATTTCTCTAATTTCTTCACATTTTCCTTTTGACTTATTTCCCCCATGTAGAATTTCTTTACAGATTTTTTTCTTTTTTGTTAAACTTATTAATCTTTTTTTTGTGGGCTTCTAGACATTGAGTTAGAAAAGAATGGCCATCCATCCCCACTCTGAGATTATAAAGAATTTTCCCCTCCTTTCTTTTAGAATTTTTACCTTGTTTTGCTTTTAAATATTGAAAAACACTGATTTAGATTTTATCTTAATGTCAGAGAATGTATAGATTCAAATGACTCTTTATCTAAGTGACTTCAATTGCCCCAGCACCATATAGAAACTCACTTGCAAATCTCTGCTGACTCAGGAGCTTCCTTTATCTTGTATCACATTCTAGCAAGTTTTGATATAACGTGAATCAGTGAAATAGGAGTTAAGGTTCTTTTAGGCACGAAGGACAGTGATCCCCAAATGGAGTCTGGAAGCCCAAAATGGAGTCTACTTAGTTACAACCTTCCAGAGATCTTAGAAAAGGATCTACCAGGTGTCCTTCACTTGCCTAAGACCTCCCTAGAGCATGATCAGCCAAGCCATTGGCTCAAGGGTGCATGAGTCCTGCATGGACCCTGCAGTCCTGCATAGACTGGACTTTTAAAAATATGTAGTCTCCTATAGGTTAGAGATCATACCGTTTACACAATGGACTGAGCTTGTGTCTAAATCCCTTGAAAACCTCTACACAAGGAGCCCTCATGGTTATCCTTCTCAGAATCCCTTCTGGCTAGTGGGAACTTTACTTCCCTGCCTTTGTATCTTTTACTTTCTTGCCCTTAAATGTTTTAAATAAATCTTTTTGTACCCTACCACCTCCTTTCTCAGTTTCACTCTTAAGTGTCATAGGACATGATGGGACGGCCATCTAAAATTTCTCATATGCATGACTAATTACAGTCTGCTTTCTTCCTAGAATACAAGCTGCATGAGGACAAGCACCACGTCTGTTTTGATTTGCCTGTGTCTCCTGGGTTTAGAATAGTGCCAGGTACGTGGCAGGACTTCAATACACATTTGTTATATTTGCTAGGCACTTACGAAGTTCCAGGGAAATGTTTCCCTTTTCTCTACAAAAAGAAGTAAAGATCATTTAATATTTTAATTTAACAACAAATATTTCACAAAGTAGAAATAAAAACAGATGACCATATACATTATATAGTATATTTGAGGTACATAATTTCTCTTAAGCAAAATGGTAATATTTTGAACAAAAATATTTAATTCAATCTATGTGTTAAGAATAAAAGATATTAATGTATTTACTTCTAAAGGAAATACACATTAAACACAAATGAGATAAATCATTTTTATATACAGTAGATACTGGGACTTTGAAGATGCAATAATCCCTTCACCCATTTTTAAGTAACCTTGGAGGTCCAAAATATTAGTAGGTTGCAATCTTTCTGGAAAGTACGATTTTGAAGTGGAAACATTAGTATGGGAAATCGAGTCACCTAGCTCATTAGGACTCAGGCATTTCTTTTTCAGTGTCATTTGTATTACTGATATTGAACTTTTTGATGTTTACAATTGCAGTAAATATAGCATGCTGTCTCTACGGTGGAAGAAAATTTTAACAATTATTTACTCAAAGTGGAAAACAATTTGGGAATTTGCAAAGATCTCAGGATATATTACTTGCAAATATCAGTGATCTGCTGTATTTAAAAACTACAGCATCCCATTGTAAAATTATTAATACATTCAGATAATTTTTTTTCACTCATTGACAAGCAGCATTAACATCAAAGTAGCTCTCAGCTTCAATAAGTATGTTAATACATCTTCAAAATCAGATGTCAACAAGACAGCAAGCAGCTACATAAATGTTAAATAGTAATAACATATTTAATAGTTTTAATGGCATAAAAATAAATATTCAAGATCTGCCTCCTATATTTATCAACCAATGCTGTATTTTCCTGCTACTTATTGAGAAAACTATTTACGTGTCTGGCATTTTTAAAACATCTTGAATTTCAAATCTTTAATTCTATCCAATGCAAACTAAAAATAAAAGATTCTATAGTAGACACTTTACTGCTCAAAATCAAACATAAGACTAGAATAAAAGAGATCTGGAATTTAAGTTAGTTAACGTAGTTTCACTATACTGTTACAATGGGTGAACTTGTACAAATCAGACAGCTTCTCTAGTTATTTACTAAACCCACCAAACAAGGATAATTTCCAGTAATATCCCATTCATTCATGTTTTAAGTAACCTAAAACTTTATAATTTTATGATCTGTATCTAGCTACAAAACTTAATGGCTAAATAGATGCCAAATTTTAACTCATCACATTTATCAACTAAAGAGTAGGTATTAAAGGGTATCTTAATTTGGACAGCTATGGCAGACTGAAAATCAAAAAATAAGTAGTGAGAAAAATTTAAGGAATTTTGAAAAATAGTCTTTTACTTGATAAAAAAAAAATCCAGATTTATCCCATGTTGCAATTATAACAATATTGCCGCTGAATAATGTGAAATAATTTGCTTCTCTAAAACAAAGCAATACATCCAATTTTGCCACTAAAGTGTATATATTTTATGCCAGCTGTTAAAGTGTCATATTCCAGTTGCTAAAAGCACATTATTCAACAGTCCACATTGGTTAAGGGCCTAAATAATAAGAACAAAGGTTAACTGTATTTCACATTATGATACTGGCCAAAGATCCTGGAGTTTGACAAGTTAGTTCCACTGGCACGTGCAGTCTATAGGTTCCTCCATAGTGTACATAATTTCAGTGCCATTTCCTGAGCAGAACAGAGGGATGGTCAAGTTACGTACTCCATTTTCACGACAGCACTTGCAGAATCTCAGGTGACTTTCAACATTGATGTTATATATGGTAGCTGAAGGGCATTTTCCATCACAAGAGGCAACATTTATCTGTCAGGAGAAATAAAAGAAAAAAATGTCATAAAATCTTAAAACATGAATACTATTTGATATTATTTGATTCTACTAGCAAATCAGATGAAAGCAAGACTTTCTTAATTATCACTTTAATCCTCAATTTTCTGCATATAAAAAACTGTGGAAATTACTACATTGCATTTTAACTCACATAAGCCAAAGGAATGTACTGGGGCGATGTCCAACATAGCAGTGCTGGTATAACTCAAAATATGAAATACACAAACATAACTAAAAAAATACATTGAATATATTAACCATAATCTCATAATTCTGTAGCCCTCTGTATTATATCCTGGCTTAAGTAGATTGCACAATTAGAGAACTCAGATTAAAGGGGCAAAGCCATAATTAGCACTGCTTGCATTGAGTGAAATTGCACATTTAAGAAACTAGATAGTCAAATATATTTAGATTTAATTTCCATCTCTCTGGATTATGATTATCATTAATCATTACTATGATTACTTATGCTAAGAATAATTCATATTTCTTCACAAACAGAGTATTTTAATATTATAATGTAGGAGTATGCTCAAAATTAAATATTATATGTTGGCATGTATGTATGTGTTGGTGGGACACACTTCTGAAAAAACAAATATTCTTCATGTAACAAATGATATTTTTTCTACTTACAGAGCTTTGGCTTACACAATCCTGTCTCCTTATGATGGATTTAATGATCACTTTCTGGCATATTCTTTCTTCCCTTTTGCCTGATGAAATATAGAATTTATTTACTCAACAAAAGACCCATCTAAAATTGTTCCTTAATTATATATATGAATATATATATAGATAAATTTAAAAGTTGCTGTGTACAATGTAATCCAGTATTAAAATATATTTATTACTCTATTCCTATATATTTTATGAATAATATTCATTTTGTCTTCTAAATAGATTCTTACACTTCCTAGCTTTATACTTATTCATTTGGACTATTTCTTATTGTCTTAAAATAATTATCATAAGTCAAAAATATCCCATTCATTTAATAATGCTTACATCAATCTGTGTGTGGTTTACATGTGCATGTAAAATATTTTGAATAAAACATGGTATGTATAAGAAAATATATAATAATACATAAAATAAAAATATATAGCATATAAAATATATAAAATAAGAATGTATAGTTGCAAATGGAGTACAACTCTGCCATAAAGAATGATGAAGGTGAGTTATTTGTAGGAATATAGACAGATCTTGAGACCATAACATGAAGTAACATAAATAAGACACAGGAGATAAAATATCACATAGTTTCTCCACTATGAGAAACTCCAAATATAAATAATTTAAAGAACAAAATACAGTAAAAAAATATATGAAACATGGAAGTAGACTCTGGAGATGAGAAGATGATCCAGGTAAGAAGGGAGAGGAGAGAGGAAAAGGAGGAATCCAAACTATCAAGGTGTGATATGTAGATGCACCAGTTCCCCAAAGTGCTGTAGTTATTAGGTATTGCAAACATATACTAATAAAAAATAAATTAAAAGTTTAAAGTCATGTGATTGCACTATGTATTAATATAGCATAATAAAAAAATGCAATTGCAGTTTTTATCAAACGTACTGAAACATATGGATAATTATACTTGATTTTATGTCCCTGCAATGCCCAATGAAAACCCTTTGTAATCTTTCCTACTACAGTAAAATCCACCTGTGCCTCGTAGATTATCACTTGATAACACATCTAAGAAAATGTACTCTACATTTCATGATAGTGGATGTATTTGCTGAGTCAGGATGCAAAAGACCAGGTCCTGACCTCGCTCAGTGACCAGCTGGCTTCCTCGCATTAGGAAAGTCATTGAATCATTCTGCTGAGTTCCTTGTGTGCAAAAAGTTAGAATTATATTTCCAATCTTCAAATTAGTGCAGTCATGTAATACTTATTTAAAATAAATTTTTATTTTTTTATTTTAAAAATAAAAGGAGGAAAAACATTAACAGACAGACAGCATTTTACAACATAGCAAAAGAACAGTACTGACAATATGGAGTTACAAACAAAGTGGTAGGGAATTAACAATGGTTGTTGTATTACATATTGATATCTTCAAAGTGGCTTCTCATGAAAACAGATATAGACATGCAATACTGATCAACCAAAGACTCATTGACAGTTTCTTTCAGCATAGAAATAGAAGACAGAAGAACAACCATGTTAACTATCCTATATATACATACATACAAAATTTCTCCTTTTTTCCCTTCTCTTTTCCCACATCCCAGTTGCCCTTTACTCTTGAGCGGTTTCCTATCATTTCACAGTGTCTATCACACCTCCGAGTTTAAATTAACTCTTTCAAGTTTTACACTAGTGAAACAATGCGGTGCTTGCACATGTATGTTTGATTTTTTTCACTTATGAGTATGGTCTCTAGTTATGACCATTTGCCTATAAAAGCCTCGAGTTTATCTTTCTTTACAGCTGAGTAATATTCCATTATATAAAAGTACCACAATTTTCTTATCCAGTCCTCTGTGGATGGACATTTCGGTTGCTTCCACAATTTAGCAATTACAAATTGTGCTGCTATGAACATAGGTGCACATATATCACCGTGATATGATGTTTTTAGAGCTTCTGGGAAAATACCCAGCAGGGGGATAGCTGGGTTGAATGGGACCTCTAGACCTAGTTTCCTGAGGAATCTCCAAACTGATTTCCACAGTGGTTTCACCAGTCTGCAATCCCACAAGCAGTGGAGAAGGGTTCCTATTTCTCCACAGCCTCGCCAGCATTTGTTATTGGTTGATTTCTTAATGCTAGCCATTCTTACTGGGGTAAGGTGGAATCTCAGTGTTGTTTTAATTTGCATTTCTCGAATGCCTAATGATGTTGAACATTTTCTCATATATTTATTTGCCATTTGTATCTCCTTGTCTGAGAAGTGTGTATTCATCTCCGCTGCCCATTTTTGGATTGGGTCTTTGAATTTGGAGGGGCTGATATAAAATAAATTTTTAAATGAAATCCCAACATGTGAAGTTGACACAGGTTGTTACTCTGGTTGAAAAAGAAATGGGTAGCCAAAATTGCTTGAAATATGACCTCCAATGGCTAAATTCAAGGTCACATGTCTGTGTTCATCCTACTTGACTTCTCAGAATCATTTGATCCAGTCCATCACTTTGACTTCCTTAATTCGCTTTGCTCCTCCTCAGTTTCCCACTCTGCTTTGTCCTCTTTTCTCTGACTGCTGTACTTTAGCACAGCCCATGACTCATGGCGATCTGTGGAGCACAGGCTGTTTTGTGCCTTATGCAGCTTTCATCCAAAAGTTAATTACCTCACGAGCCCATCTATTGCTATGCAAATCCAAGAAGAAAAAACAGTCAAGAAAGAAAGTACATCTACCATGACCTATAAGATGCCTCACCCTCTCTTTTCTATCATTTTCCTTCCCTCGTTTCCTGTGCTACAGCCACACTGGCGATTTCCTCTACTTTGAACCCTCCTCACTTCTTGTATGGCTTCCTCAGGACACTGAGACTCCATTCAACTAACTCCTCATCACAGAGGCAGTTTCTGAGCCCCTGCTTAAATTAGCAACCCAGCTAACGTCATTCCAAGTCTCTTATTCAATGCTATTTTCCTTTAAACTTCTCATCACTACCTTACACATCAGTGTGTATTTATGTCATTCTTCCCCTTTTCTTGATAATATGCACTGTGTGTTATATATTATTTCATTCAGTATTACAGTCTCAGTACCTACAGGGGTATCTGGCATATGTAGGCATCAAACAAACCCTGCTTGATAAGTCAGTTCATTCACTGAATGAAATTGAGACAGCATTCATCCATTCTTGGGGGAATTTCCTGTTACCAAGAGTCATTTCCTATTCATCTCTCAGAGTCTTTATTGCCACACATTTTCTATAGCACCTGTGATAGTATCCAACCTCTACAATCTCTCCAACACAGCTTGGTGACCCAGACCACAGAAAATGATTCCCTAACATCAAAGCAGAAATTACTTCACGTCTTTGCTTGTCAGATGGATTGTGATTGTTCTGCAGCTTCCAAAATTTGGAAGAGTTTCAAGACCCTGGGGTCAGGAAACTGACAAGCCTAAATCCATTACTGACTAATGAGATCAGTTTCTCAGAATCCTCCTGTTCCTCATCTGTGGAGGAAGCTCTGCCTCTCTCCTAGAACTGCTATGAGGATTGCTTGTGGTGCCTGTCGTCTGCAAGTCTCAACAGTGTCAATATGTGGCCTGAATAAATGATGGCTTATTAGGTTAGTTACACAGATCCTCCCCTGTCTGCCCTCACATAACCTAAACACACTCACTTTTCTAATAGCTAACACGGGGTTATAAAAACCACACTTTTAACACTGCAACCTGATTCCGTGCCTACATCTCACACTAGACTCAGAGGAAGCAGGAAGAACTAGAAGCAAAATTATAAAAAATTACAAACTTCTTTAGGTTCTAGAGCTAAATTCCACTCTGAGTTTGTGTTACAATGATTGCTTGATACACATTAATTTACATTTGTAGGGAATATGAATGAAAATTTGCTAATTTCTAATGAACATAAAAATTTTAACTAGTATATGTCTAAGATCACTAGTAATTAAAATGAATAAGTGCACAAGCATACATATCCACAAAATGAAAGCAATATAACTCTTATCAGTTGAATTTATCTTCCAAAAATATTTTAGAACATAAGAATGTGACTTTACTTGGAGACAAGGTCTTTACAGAGGTAATCAAGTGAAAAATCAGACCTTTAGGTGGTCTCTGCTTCACCGTGATTAGTGTCCTTATGGAAGAGAGACACTTAAAGGCAGACACACAAACCAGGAAAACCCCTTGCAAACATACAAACAGCCATCTACAGCCCTCACTGGAAACCAGCTCTCAACGTCTTTGTTTTGGATTCGCAGCCTCCAGATCTGAGACAATAAATTCCTTTAAGCCACTCACTTTATAGTACTTTGTCTAAGCTGCCCTGGAAATTAATACAATGATCTATTAGATATCAATATGTGTTGGAGTTCAATCAATATATGTGTTGGAGTTGGCTTTTCACACATCATTTAAATGAAATTTGGTCATGATAGCCCAGAATCACCAGCCACAAATGGTTTGACTTAGACCAATTACTTGACTTTTCATTGAACACCAGGGTATTTTCAGGACCAAATTAATTGGATGTCTATAAAGAATAAATATTGTATAGCAACCTTAGGAGAGGTCCTGATTTAGAAGCTGTTATTATGTCCAAGGGTATAAAGATATCATAATTATAGAGTATCACTATTTTAATATATTTTAATGTTCTACTCAGTAGGAATTTACAGCTCTAAATTGAAAAAACTACTCTCACATATTAAAGACAGAGTTAGTCCTTCAGGAAGATCAAAAATCTCATTTGAGAATATGACAACTTTTAACCTAAAATCCCAGGCCTATGTTATGCATTATTAATCTGAACTGTGTTGTGCCCTTTTGCCTAAAAGCATCTCTATAATATTTAAATTACTGTCTAAGCCAATTTTCCAAAACGTGTTATTTTTATATTGGCATAAATTCAAGCACTTTTTAAAGAAGAAAATGATAATATCAATATCTCTATTCTATTTCAATCGTTATTTGAGTCGCTATAAAATAAAACATAATTCAAAAATATAAAATATATTCACATAGCTTTAGTTATCATAATAACCATGAGAACTTTTACATTTAAGATGTGAACATAATTCATTAAAAAATATTTTCCAGAAGCACAGAACCACAGACTTAGTCAAAATAGTCTGGAAAGCACTGTACTCTATATGTCCTTACTGGAGTTTCATTGTCATTGTCACCATAACCTCCTCAAATTTGAGTAGTTCAGCATGTCCCAAGAAAATTTGACATTAGTGCACTTGCAAATAGAAAATTTATTAAAATCCCCTCCAATATCTACTGAGAAATGCCATGGTAAATTTCTAATAATGAAATTAAAATTTATCTAAATTAAAAGTATTTCATGTACACTACAGAAGATAAAAAGTAAGTCTCAAAATTATCAATGGTATGACACAAAACATTTAAATAATGTGCTTTATAAAATATATTTTCCTTTGCATCATGAAAATGGGATCTTAAAAGAAAATCACAATCGCCATGAGCAATCACATCCAGTCTATGAAGCTATTTTATGTAATGTATCCTCACTTACAGATCTTGCAGCAGCCTTCATTATAAAGCTTTACAATCCCTTCATTCTAGGAAAAGAGAAAGGAAATAAAGTTAAGAAATGTAGTGCCCCATGATTTTCTTTCACAATAGAAATATAAACCTAACTTTTCCAGTATCTTTACCCCATATCACAAAGGCTTCATAAGAAAAAGGTTGGACTTTAACCATTTCTAATAAAATTTTCATAAAAGCAGATATTTTGCTTAAGGCTGAATTCTTTCTACATTAATAACATGAAAAAGTGCAAATGATTGTGTTACCTAAAAATTCATGTCAGAGCTCCAAGTAAAGTTTTTTATCAAGAAAAAACAATAATAGCTATTTTTAATAGAAGTCATGGTTTTTCAACTTCTCAGAATTATCTATATTAGTTGATTAGACTGAGTTTCTGGATGTAATTAAATGTTGAAATAGTATAAATTTTTCTTTATTATTTTATAATTGAAGAGAATTCAATATCACAGGATGGCTCTTGTCTCAGGCTAAATTAATAAAATTTTATTGATTAACTGTTGGTATTCTGACAATAATTATTAATTCTTTTTCATCACTTGCTAATTGCAATTTAAATAAAGGAATAATTTATTCTATAAAATGAGTATAAAAAAGATGTTGTCTAGGTTTGTTTGCAGAGGTTAAATTCTATGACTAATGAAGTTATAGCTAGCTAGCTATCATTATTCAAAGGGTATATCTTGGGGTGAGGGGGATCCATGACACTATGCTATTTCTCTATACTTCTCTTTAGGGATTATTTTTGGCCAAATAAGTAAAACTATAAAGAACCTTTAAAAATAAAAAATGTGTCACTTTTAAAAATCTATTCTTCCAATAGACTCTACTCAACAGTTTAGAGAATTAGTAGAGCAAAACTAACATCGTACTCAGTTCTCCAGTGACCTGTGCTCAGAGAAACTAAAGTGATTGCCACTTCAGGAAGCATACATTAAAATTTTGAGCTGGGTATGGTGATACATGCCTGTAATCCCAGCACACAGGAGGCTGAGGTAAGAGGATTGCTTTGAGTTCGAGGCCAGCCTGGGCTACAAAGTGAGCTCAAGGCCAGCCTGAACTGCACAGTGAAACCCCATCTCAAAAACACAAAAGTAAAAATAAAAACTTGTCTAAGCAAAATAATAAAAAATCCTAAGCTCAATTGTTTCACTTATTAACCTATTTCCAAATGTAGTATATGGTGGCTGACCCAAGAATTTTTTAGGAATTTTTACATCTATATATAAAATCCTAGAGATAACAAGACATCCACAAAGAAACAATCAAATGTGGAGTGTCACATAGAACTCAAGATAACAAACTTAATAAACTAAGGAAACATTACAGAGCTTTTATTCATGCAAGAAAATAAAACTTTCACCAAGTTAAATGAGCCACAATGTAAATATGACCCCATAAAGTATTAAAAGTATAATTTTTAAATAAAGTCAATACAGAATTTTCTTAGATAAGACAAAATACAAACCATTTTGCATTCAGTCTCATTGAAAGGGGGACAGACCATACTATAGTTCAGAATCATGGCCCCTTCCTCAGTCTTAACGCACTCATATGTGGTGCAGTTATAGTGCCAGGTGCTCCCCTCCTACAAATAAAAGCAAAAGTTACTGCTTCATAGGATAAAATATGCTGCTTCTTAAGTAGACTAATTAGAACCCTATTGAATCATATTCAAATCAAGATGTAGAAAGCTTCTTGTGTCATAAATGTTACAGAGGGAAAAAGTCCTCAAGTTTATCAAAAATTAAAATGCATATATACCCATTATGTGTGCTTAATACATGTATTTGGTCCCATGATAGAGCTGAGATATAAATGTGAATTAAAGCAATGGTGGAAAGGAGAAAATTGGTATTTTTTTCTACTATGAAATTAATTATCTAATTTTGACTTGTGCCAAAGGCCTTTTTCTAACATTTGTACACTAATTTGAAACAAATCAAACCACTTTTTCCCTCTTTCTTGAGATTTGGTTATCTTTCAATATTATGCCTACCACCAGGAAATTTTCTAAATATTTTGATAAGAGTGCTGATTGGTGTATGATTCTAATTCTGTACACCTTATAGTTATTTTAAAGTCTGTCTTATTCCTTTAAGAAATGTTCATGTATAACTTTTTTCATTCCTGATTTCAGCATTTCTATTTAGAAATAAAATTAGCCTAAATAATTATCACATAGAGATTATTACATAATTATTTGGCTACCTCAACTGGAAATGATCTATAAATGCAAGTATCAAAGAAGATAAACTGTTCAAATTCACAAAACACAGTAAAATCTAATTTATCTGGAATTAAAAATTGGCAGTTCCATAAATTATTGAGGGGTTCTTCAGTTTTTTGGTTTTTTTGAGACAGGGTCTCACTGTATAGTTCAAGCTGCCCATGAACTCATTGTGTGGCTGAGGCTGGTCTGAAGCTTGTAGCAATCCTCCCACCTCAGACTCCCTATGCTGGGATTACAGGTATGCACCACCACACCTGTCTTGATTTTTCTATTGTAATAACTAAAAATAGGGACTTTCCACAACCCATTTCTTACATTTGGGGAAAAAAGTTAAAATCTATACTGAAAATTAGTTTGGGAAAACATATAAATGTGTTTTCTACAACAAAAATTATCAAATACCTTAATGTGTGTTGTATGTTATAACTGTTCTGTTATGAATATGTTTATTATATGTGTAGATGTGTTTAGATTTGTGTTTGTCTCAGATTTTTCCAAGTTGATTAAATCAAGATTATCATCTTTAGATAGCACCACAGAGAGGTCTTCTCCAAGGAATGCATCTTAGGAAACAAAAGAATCATACCGCATATATAACTGATGTTCCATTTTCCATATGAAATTTACAGGATACATTTTTACAGGTACCACAACAATCATAATCACTTGGAGATGGAGTATATACCTGGTGCTGCATATAATGACAATACATTGAATTGGCCACAGAACAAAACCAATATTTTAATGGATTACTTCTGAAGGCATTTCATACATAACTATGCATTCTCTCCAAACAGCTGTAAGTATTTCTAAGATTGAATTTAAGGAGTTTCAAATAATAATTACTTTATATGGCCATAATAGACTCACAGTAGATGTTAATTTTTACATATAAAGATTCATAAAGTTGGTGTAACAACGTCAGGCAAGCTGTTGAGATATAAATAATAAAGTCCTGAAGCTCAAGCTCATCCTAAGAAAGTGGAAATATACAATAAACAAATAGAAAATAGTAGACTGTGAAAGAACTATTCAAGTTTATATTTTCATCTCAGGGGTATTTACTAGTCCAGATTAGCAGCTGCTAAATGTAGATGCTGTCACTCTCATCAGAAGAATTTATAAAGAATACTTACAACATCACAAGTTTTTGAACAATTCACCACTGTAAAATTCAAAGTGTGAAAGCCTGTATGATTATCTTTTCCTTCCAGACACTCTATTGTATAACAAAAGTCCCCTTCCAAATCCTTTATCATAGATTGTCCAGGATTCAACACTGATACTTCTTGAAATACACACACATCATCCTTTTCTAAAAGAAAAATGCCAACAAGAAAACTCAATATTGAGTTTAATATCACTCAGTCAATGGAATTTATACATAAGCCTATGTTTTCATTGAGTTGTGCCAGTTTTGAAATAAAATAAAAGCTTTATTTACACACTGATAATAACCCAAATGTTTACTTTATAATGAATGTAGTACATTTATCCTTTAACATGTAATAAAATTTACCTCTAAATCAATTGTTCTAACCTCCTCCAAAAACTATATTTTATTACAGGTTCTAGAGAGAGGCAATCTCGGGAAAATAGGCAAAATACTTGCTGATCCTTTTTCGGGACAGAACATGACCAGTTGAAGGAAGAAGTGGATGGAAGCAAAATCTAACTCAATTGTAGTAGGTCTCTTCATGACAGGATGTTTCACATTTCATCATTTTAATTATCATTTTTAGGGAAATAATTTAAGTTTTTAGTGTTGTAAACAGCCATATAAAATCATAGTTCATGGAGATAACTGATTTAATGCACTATTATATTGTTACCAGTAGCATACTACAGTAGGCTAAGATGGCGGTGAATCAGAAGATTTATGACTCTCCCACACTGAACTTGGAACCGTCTCTCACAGAAAAACACAAAAATTTTAAGCCATTAAACAAAGGTTTCACTTTCTATTAACCCACTAATACTTGATATGAAGGATCATTATTTTATGGATAAATCAACTGTATTTATGATTTACAATGTTAACATCAATAATAACAAACAGACAAATAAACCCTTGTACATACACATATTAGCTATTTTAAAAATTAAATAGAGACATTAAAAAGAATGCCTTCATCAGTTTTAAAATTCTGTTAAACCTCTGAAAAATGTCATTTTTTGGTCCCATTATCAAATTTTTCACAACCTTATGAGGTATTATAAAAGAAAAGTAGTAGTATAGTTTTATGTAAATATTGATGGTTGGCTTAATGTTTATATCATTCAAAACCAGTCTGAATTAATTAATAGTGAATAACAGATAACAATATATTCATTTATTACTTAAAAGTTTTAAAATATAGTTACCACAAAGATATTGTACACATCCACAGTCACTCTGAAAGTCTTTGTCTACTGTAGTAAATTCTCCCTATTAGAAAGAAATAATTTTTATATAGCTTATTATGGTAATTGTAAAAAATACATATTATAATATCTCATATGTTCCTTTCCATATAGCTAGCCACATGTTAAGAAGGTCCTTAACAAGTATTTTAGTGAATAGTCTTGCTTAACCGACATTCACCAGTTAGTAACTCCAGGGGGAGAAATTCACAATAAAAAACTGTGGATCACACAATCTCTTTAAATTTAATTTCCTTATCTATTAAATGAAAGACGAGTAAATGTTCCTCAACATCCGCCTTAATTTAAAAATGATATTGTTAGACTTTGAGCTTCTAGGGAAATTGGAAATAAAAGAATGCTTCGCCACCCTTGGAAACTTTGTAGGGTGGAAATGTTCTTGATCTGCTCTACAGTGGCAGCCCCAGCCTTTGATGTCTATTTCCAACCCAGGCTATCATACCGTGAAGAACGGGAGAAAGGTCTACCACAGTGGTTAGTAGCAGAGACCCAAGAACAGGATTACAATGTGCCATATTTTAACTCTGCTCTTTACTAGTTACGTAGAGTAAATTTCTTAATCCAATCTCCACCTCACTATAAAATACAGGTAATTGTCTACCACTTAAGATTATTGAGAAAAAGAAATAGGTCCATGTTTATAAAGAGCTTAGAATGGGCTCGGCACACAAAATATACAGTATGACCTTTAGCTGGTCATAAATTGTTATGACCAATGCTCACACCTTGCCCTGATGAGTTTGGTATAGATTCCACTGAGCAAGTGCTGGAGCAGACCTAATTTTTTAAGAATTGTGTGTTAAAAATCAGTTTTTCCTGGATGGCTTTGATTTTCATATCATATCAGTGATAACATGAATTTAACTCTTGACAAAAACTGTTGAAGTAAATCCAAGTAACATACTATATAAGAGGCACTTTCCCCTGTAAGCTAATATCTTACTGTTTACAGTGCTTTATAAATTGTAGTATAAACATTAATTCATTTGACATTTTTATGATTCAGTCAATAGACACTTCCAGTGGGGTTGGAAATAAAATATTCTAACCGAGTTTTAAAATGATAACAATAACACTTCTGCCCGTGCACAAGCTACTCCAAAGATGAAATAAGCAAAGATGTGGTTAGTACTCTTTTCCATTGCTTACCCATATGTTTTTTAAACAGCTAAAGTCACAATACTCACTACTGCCTCTCAACCATAAATTAAAATCTATTCTTTCCTTCTATGCTTCTTTGTTTTGAGAGTTTATCAATAATTTAGTTAAGTTTTTATTCTAACAAATACCTGAGTCCACCTACAGGAATTGATTTGAGTATTTATTAGAATACTTCATATGACATCAAATATGACATTTTTACTCCCATGTAATCATCATTGTCCTTTAAACTTAGTAAAATTAACTTAGGTTGTTTCTAATTTTTGCAGTTATTATATTTGAGCACAAGTTTCTGTGTGGACCTCTGTCTCCTTTCTTGTGTGTATACCTAGGAAGGGAATTCCTGGGCCATGTGGTAACTCTTGCATCAACCCTTTAAGTAACTACCCAGCTGTTTTGGAAAGCAGCTACATTGTTTTACATTGTTACCAACATTGTGCGAGTAGTGTACTTTCTCCACATCCTCCGCAACGTGTGCTACAATTGGACTTGTTAGTGGAAATGAAGTAATCTCTCATTGAAGTTTAGGTTTGCATTTAACTGGTGGCTAATGATGTTAAGTATTTTTCCTCCTGTTATTGACCATCTATGTCTCTTTTGGATTACTATCTAGCTATGTTCATACAGTGAAGTATTATTCAACAATAAAAAGTAATGAAGTAATAATGCATGTTACAACATAGATAAACTTTGAAAACCTTATGCTAGCAGAAAGAATCTATACACAAGACTACATACTATGATTCGGACTTTATGAAGTATTCAGCATCTATAAATCTATGCAAAAAAGCAAACTAAAGTGCTAGTTTCTAATGTCTGGGGAGTGTTCACGGACATGAGTGTTTCTAACAGAAACAGGGCTTGTTTTTGGAGCGATTAAGTCATTCTAAGTTGATTGTGTTATGGTAACACAATTCTTTGCACATGCTAACAACCACTGAATTGTATATTTTAAAGGTCAGATGGGCGGAGCATGTGGTACAAGCTTGTAATTCCAGAACTCTGAGGGGCCGAGGCAAGAGGTTGGCAAGTTCAAGCCCAGCCTGAGGAACTTAGTAGACTTGGTGAGACCCTGTCTCAAAATGAAAAACTATAAAACGCTTAGAGATGTAACTCAGTGCAGAGGCCCTGGTTCAGTGCCCTGTACCATCATAAAAGGCTGAATTGCATGGTATGTGAGTTATATTTCACTGAAGTTATTTTTTAAAAATACATTCATTAGGTTGAGATACATTTATTGTCTATGAGAATAAACTGAATATCACCTCATAGCCACTGAAACAAACATCTAGGCACAGCTGGAGAAAGGTAAGACTAAAAACAGAAACAAGGCAGGCTCATATTTGCTTTTGTTCTTGCTTCACATTGTGTCTTGCTTGTATTTTGTAAGGAAAATGAAAGAGTTATGGAAAAATTTAAAAGCTACAAAATAAAAAGTAGGAACATACACCCTTACACAGAAAAGCAATCTTCGCTTTGAGTCCTGAAAAGCTCAGTCATTTACTATCTTGGATTTCAACTTCCCTACTTATGAAATGAGCTAAAATATTTACTTTGTGAGATGTTGAAAATATTTTAAGCATGCTGTGTAAACTATAAGGATCTGAGAAATATATGACATCACAATTCCACTCTTATGTGGTTGTGCTGATAGGACACACAGGAGCAAATGAAAGAATTTCTACTGAAGTTAGCTATAAGCTTTAACATCTGTATAAATCACAGATGATAACACTTTTCATTCAAACTATATCTGAATGCATGCTTTTTAAAATAAACTGTGGCATGCCAAGAGAAATTCTGTTACATTAAAAAGTGCCTCATTTATTCTCCAGAATATACTTTTGGTCTGGAGAGTCTAAATAAGCTCTCTGAGAATATACATTACTTGAGAAGGAAAAGAAAAATGAAAATCTCTGTGAAAGAAAACTTGTCTTCTCCAATATTACCTTTCCTTATAGATATATTATGAAGGTAAATATTTAAAGAAAATAAAGACGTGTAGCCATTGGATATATTACTAAATAAGTAACACAATAGTCATAATTATTATTTTAAAAATTAAATCTTTGAAATTTCTATAAGGTTTACTTGTTCATAAATAATACTTAGGAAGATACAAGCAGTTATATATGGATATCTGTCCTTCCCTACAAAATATGTATTACTAGTACACTTTCCTAAAGAATCATGACCATACCTTGGAACATTGAAAGAATATTTTTCAATGTTATGTTTCATTTTAAGACCTATGACCAGGGCTGGGGATGTAGCTCAGGGGCACAAGTGCCTGCCTAGCAATCGCAAGGTCCTGAGTTCAGTCCCAGTATCAAGACCTGTGATCTTCAGTAGATATAAGATTAATAGATATAGTCACTGATTAGAAAAACAATGTATTATACTTTTCTCTCTAGAGTAAAATATAAAAAGTTAATTATTCTGCAATATCAGATCCAAATTATTTTAATGTATTTCAGTACAGTTTAATGAGGATAATTCCATTCACTCTGAGGAATTCAGAAATGGAAAAGATAAAGGAAGAATAAACCAATTGAAATAATAAGAAAAGTTCAGCAAAATATGTGTTCTTACCACTTCACAAGTTGGTACAACAAGGTTTCCACAGTTACACTCTAAAAGGCAAAAATTAACATATTTACATTGGTCAAAATACATCAATTTATTGCAATAAAACCTTCAAATATGAAATGAGTTACCACATCGCCATGTTGGACAACATTGACCGGATACATTTTCCTTCACAAGATACGTATCTTCTGCACAGTTGAGCAGTGGTACAGGGCACAGATTTGGCTCGCAGACTAGAATGAGAAATCACACAGGTAAAAATAAACTGCATTTCCTTGCTGTATCTCATGACCATCATTTAGTTTGCTGCCATTCCTGATGCTCCAGATGGACTCTCAGCTCCCCAAGGGTGGCTCTCTCACTATGAAATTGCCACATGTTGATGAGGATTAAAAATTACTCATGACTCTTAAAGTGGCCCAGCAATAACAGTAATGCTAGGACATCTCATCAAATAAAGAGCCCTGGAGGAGGTCTGATACAACTATGCATTAAGCTTCTTGAACATCTAAATATTTTGATCGTTTCTGACACATCTAAACACTTTAAATTAGTTAAACTACACTTACCACAGTAATAATGAGGACAGCAGAAATGTGTGGTATTAAGATCCACCGTGAGAAATTCCCCATCCATACATACTGGAATAGGTTCAGTGCAAGATTCACAAACTAAAGTTGAAACAAAAAGTCAAAAGTCACGAGGGAGCTAAAAGCAAATCAAGTATTAGCTCAGATTACCATGCACAAATCAAATAAAAATTTTTAAAAATTATGTTTCATAAAATTGGAAACAAAAAAGGCACTTTAGTTATAAAACAATAATGCTGCCTGAATATATTGCTTTGTTTTTAAGCACAGTGACCTTTACAATCGCATCGTCCTCCTTAACCGGCTACCCTTGATTATTCCAATTTATGGATAAACAATGTTGTAAGTGCTTCCTTTGAGCAGTTCGGTATCTCTCTCAACTTTGATAACTCTTTGGATAACCTTGAAAAATACCCTAACTACAATGAAGCTACTGTCAATAAAGCTGTCTCAACAGACCACTGTATAAGAACAACCTCTATTAGCCTATTCAAACTCTTTTTCAATGTAATTTGAATCATAGAGGAACACCAGGCCAAGAAGCAGATGGAACTGCCTCACTCATTAATGACCTTCATCTAGAGCGGCTGGTTTCTCTTCTGCCCCGAGTTTGGCTGTTTCGATTACTACTGAACCCCTAGGTAGCCCCTATTTCATACAATAATGAGTTGTGTTTCATTTCATCAGAATCCATCAGTTTTTTTCCACTTTTGGTCCAAGAATCTTATCTGATTGAAAGAGATATATTCTGATTTTTATAGGTACATCTGAAATTTCTGTTAACCACTAAACTTTGATATGATCATTCATTAGAGTGGGAGAATAGACAATGATATTTTGCAGTGCCCAGTTCATCAAATGTAGAATATTTAGTTCGACCTATTTCTTAGATGCCTTTGTTTCTATGGTTCTCTTTCAAGATCATCATAGCGCTCACACAGGATACACACAAGATGACGCTCTCAGGAGGTCCCATACTTTCTCAGCACAGTCCATCCCTCTAGTTTATTCTTTAAACAAAGCCTATGGTAAATCCCCCACTCCACCAAAACCACTATGTATTTGCTTTATTAAAGAAAGCAAACTTGATTTTACTATCGTGATTGTGTTCAGACAGAGACAGAGGGACAGAGAGCAGTAGAGACATACAGCGCTAGTTGATAGAGGAAGGTGTTAAAAGTCATTTAAAATGGTGTACTTTCTTTTCTACTATTCTCTTTCCATTTAATCCCTATAAGTGTAACATCAGAATAGTGGTTAACATCAACTGCATGGAATTCACAACCAAGAGAGCTTCACTAGGTCACTCCTGGTTTTCATTGCAAGTACCTCCAGAATACCCACCACAGAAAGGAGAAAAACAGCAAGGTTCTTCCTGTTGAACTTGAATCATGAATTGATCTTCTCTACATCCTGGTGTTGAAATATTGGGGCATTTGACCGGGTCACATTCTGCAGAAACAAATTTACTTGAAAATTTGTTGGAGTGAGAAAATAAAAGCAAAATACTTGAAATAGTATTGGTTAGTTCCCTAAATTCAATGATAATGAACCTAAAGATCTTCACGTTACTGGAATATATAGAAAAGAGAACTGCAGAATCTTTTAAATATAAGTAATTTCTTTGAAGAAACAGATAAGGGTAATCTAAACTACTAGCCTGAATGAGCAACAAACCTCACTCATATTTCCTAGCTAAGGAACTCACCACATTTGTATTTTGGACAGCAAGAAAGAAAGCTATAACCAACAGTCAATTTTTGACTCTCTGCACATGTTGGAATGGTAGCGTCACATAAAGTCATGTCACATCCTAGAAGTAAGAAACAGAATATTAAAACACTAGTGAACATAACTAAAATCTTGTGCTGCTAATTCAAAGCAGAGAAATGGCTCACACTAAATATGTTTTACCCCACAATTAAATCCATCCAGCTCATAAAATAAACTAAATGTGAAAACATCGAAGCTTTAAGGTTTTGCTGGCATTCTCTTTCACCCTTCTGTTGTGAGTCAAAGATGTCCAGACCCTTCCTCTTGTCACATACTGTTGGAAATTATTAATTGCTAACAGCAAGAGGATCTTATGTGTTTTTGCATAATTTGCTTTGAAGAAATGACACTTATGGAAGTACTTCACTGTTACCACAACCCTTGGATGTCCTTTTTAAACCATATAGCATGCACTCCCCCTTTTTCGCAAAGAATATCAACGTGTTTTATGACATTAACTGAGTAGGAGGCCTCAGCCCATATACACACCACAAATTTCCTTTTCACAACAGGTCAGCTTATCAGTGATGCCCATGACAACTTCAGCTTCTCGTTCACAAACGGGTGAGGGCTCCTCTTCACAGTCAGGCTCTATAGGAATAATGCTTCCATTCTCCAAGCATTTGTACAGGGCACATTCATCAATGCCCCCATTCCAAATCTCCCCGGAAGCGCGGGGTTCATCGTCACTATCAGTGCAGGCTTTAAAAAATCAGTAATGTTATCTCACTCATAATCTAGGCACCAACATAAAGCAAGCTGTGATGCAGTGACACCAGATCATGACTTGGTCCAGCAACATAGATGACCTGTCCCAAATCTATCATTTCTTAGGTTCCTTCTTGCTTTAATCAGCTATTAGATTACATTTTTAAAGAGTCACTTAGTCCACAGAAAATATTTTTCCTTTCTACAAATATCTCTGCTATAAGTAGAATGATATTTAAATTGTTTTTGATGGGCTTAAAGTCTTGTAGATACAATTTATTGAGTTCAAACGAACTCAGATGTACAAATTTAAATTAGTTTTAAAATATTAACTGTTAAAAATGAGTGGTATTGTAAAACAAAGTAGTCGCTTCCTGATAGTAACTTTCATAGCATATTAAAATTCAAAACATTTCCACTTTAAAGTCTAAAACTGGGAAGTAGGCCATCAGTTAAAACAGAACTCAGTTATATATAGAAATTTTATTTTATAATAAATATGGTCTGTTAGTGGTTCTTTAAAGGAACAATGAAGATACATGTAGTTAGAATCATATCCTCACCTCCAATGAATTTCTCTTGCAACGCACTATTTACTAGTAAGCCAAAATCACAGATGTTGAAAAAACAAATATAAGATTGCCAGTATGTTCCTAGGTTTTCTGAAGACACTTTACCGGCAATCAAAAGCTTGTCCCTGAAACTGCATACATGTGCTTTACTGCTACTTGCGTTGCTCTTTCACAGTAGCTAATTCCCTCTGCTGGCCATAATTAAGAACCCATGACTGGAACCCATTCTGTGCTACTATTTTTTTTTTTTCAGCCTTCACATGGAAAACATGTGTTTAAAAAATGGTTAGAAAATGAAAGTAGAAAAATTAAATGCTTTCCCCCAGATGATAACACTTGCTGTCATTTTTGAGTGCCTATATTGTCAAGGCACTGTTTTAAATGACAAATTATTTTATTTGATGCATCTCCACACTAACTTTATAGATTAATAGATACTATCATTTCCCCCATCTCACAGTTGCATAACCTAAAGCTCATAGAGTTAAAAGCAAACCATTAATACAAGGAAAACTGGAATTTAAATTCTCTCACAGCCTACATTTTTAATTCTTGATTTGCCATGGCTGTTCCTAGTTACAATACATAGGTAAGGATTGAAACAAGCCATCACCAGAGCTCCTAGTTTTGTTCACTTCAATTGGGAACATGTTAAACAGACTAAATCACAAGCTGATTTTCTTTCAGATAACTAGGTTATCTTTGGCCAATCCTTCTCAGCATATCTTTTGAATATCTAAGAAGTTTTTGTTTGCCAGATCACAAGAAATCAGTCGGCATGCTCCTTCTTACCACATTTTCTCTCTGGAATGCACTGGGTCTTATCTGGCCGCTGAAGAATAGTTCCATTTTTGCACACACAGTCTTCTCTTAAATTTGAACATGGCGAGTATCCGTAGTGCCATTTGTTCAGGCATGTTCTTGCTTCACAAGGGCGCACACAGGGTTGATATTCCTTCCCCTCGGGACAATTTAGAGCTGAAAACAAGCGAGGACAGAAAGCATTAAGGACAAAAGGAACCCATTTGAATTCTGATCAAAGAAAAAGTGGTTAGCTGTCTTTCTGTAAATACACTTTGCAAATTTTAGTCTCTTCAAAGTGCACGTTCACTTACGATATAAGTGTAGTTACCATATAACTGTAAATGGGAAGCAAAACCATCAATGGATACTTTTTGGACTCTTATGGGTGTCCAGCGTATCAGATGTTATGACTGAAAAAGTATATGTCAAACAAATTCAACCGTGGGGCAGCTTATGTCTCGCTCATGTAAATATACAGTCTGCTCTGACAAAGTTACTGCTTTGTGCAGGGAAAAGAGATATATCCTGACTCAAAATAATGTGAAAACACTTTAAATATTTTATTCAACCAAGACATAAACAAGAAAAATGCATGTTCAGATTCAGCCTTTCACTGCCAGAAGAAATGTATTGCTGAGCAGTTTCTAAGTGATGTTTTAGAAAATTCTTGTTGATTTTCACTGATCTTTAAAAGTCACACTGTTAAAAAATGAATATTCAGCCCATGGGTAGTATAAATTGGTACAATTTGACAGTGCCTAGTGAAATTGAAGATGGCATACATTCCAGATGAACCAGCAGGGCTGTTCTTGAATAATTATCAACTCAGGAAGGAGGACTGGGGGACAGGAATAGGAGAAGGGCACACAGGAACTTTATGTATAACTTTTTATTTCTGAAATTAGGTGATGTACTTGTGCTTATGATCTATTATTTTTCTACACATTTGATTCTTAATAAAGCATTATGTGATTAAAATGAAAAGGAGAAGCAAGTAAATGTAACGATTGAGAAGTATTATTCAGTTAATAGTTACTTACAGCAGTAATCAGGAGTTCTCCACTGAATACAGATGTCAAACTTGTTGCACAGAGCAGCATACGCAGAGAGTGCATCACATTCATACTTCCAAAAATAGGTATAATTGATCCACATCTTTTCACAAAAGTCCTTTGGTGAAACCTAGAGATGCATTTTGCCTTGGGATAAGTTACATTGTTTTCTTTTACTTATTTCTTCTTTTCTTTTTTGTTTTTTTTGTTTTTGAGACAGGGTCTCATTGTGTATTTCAAACTGCCCTTGAACTCACAATGTATGTAGCCCAGGCTGACTTCAAACTCAGTGTGATCCGTGCTGGGATTACAAGTGTGTGTCACCATACCTGGCTGATATTCTAATTTTTTAAAGACTTTGAACTACAATATTTGGAAAATCAAAGGGCAGCAAATTAATATTCATTATAGTTCCTCTCAGACCTCAGATTTTCAAAATCCATACAATAGATATCATCTCTGAACTTATAATGTATTTCAATACATTTTAAATAACATAACTATTATAGGTCTTTCAGTAAAGATGGAAAAGAAGCAGAGCATGTCAGGCTCAGCAAAAATTTATATCTGATACTATGATTTGGGTTACAATCGTCCCTTCTATATAATGAGCGAGAGTTCAATCTGTTATAAATAAAATGGAAAGCTTCCAAAGCATTCTCTACACTATGGTACACTATCACCCGCTAAAACAATTTATAAATATTTCTCAAAAAACTGTATTAAAATTGCATGTTGGTCACATAAGTTATAATTTGGCATGCTTCAATTTAGAGACTCATTTTTGTCCTACCAACTATACTCCATTTTGCTCTAGAGACAACCTGAAATTGGAATAATTTAATTTCTACATCTACTCCAACTTGTCTCTCCACTCACTCAGTGTGCAAGCGTGTACATATCGATGCAAAATTCTAGGCTCTCCTCTCCCCAGACCAACTGCTTCTCTAGGGGCCTACACTGGGGCTATCTGTAAGGAGGGAAGAGAAGTCCACTTAGAGGACAGATGGCTTCTTCACGTCTCCCTCACAGGATGTGCACGTGGTCCCTTTTCTGTTCCTGGTCATGCCCAGTCTTGCCCTAGAAAGCAATTATACCATTTCTGGTCCCTGTATGGTTCTAAGTGTGTCTTCCTTGGCTTTGCTGAATGACTGAAACAGGCATACTCTAACACCCGTTGCTCTTCCACATGGGAGAAGCACAGATAATGTAGTTTTCTGTTTGTTTGTTTTTTGGTTTTTCTCCGGTACCAGGAACCGAACTCACGACCTTGCGCTTGCCAGGCAGGCGCTTTGCCGCTGAGCTAAATCCCCAGCCCCAGTAGTTTTCTGGAGAATGTTGTTTTGAGCCAGTTTTAATGTCACAGCGAGACGTCTTTTATTTAGTCTACCTTCTTAAACAGCCAGTTAAATCAACACACTTGTCTTTTATTCTATGTGGAAAAATTATCTACCCTAACTATAAGAACACAGGTTGTATCTTCACCCAACTAAACTAGTTTTTATCTGTGTAGCAGATCAAGTTTTTAGAAAATATTCTTAGATAATTAGAAATTTGTGTGAATGCTCAATTCTTCCTAAATGTCTAAATTTCAGGTGTCCTTTCTTTTGCCATCAAATTCACTAGGAAAATCCTAAGAGAAAAAGCTGACACTGTCACAAGCTAAATGATACCCTGGGCTGCCTCACTGTGCTTTGAATGGTCAAAGGTGAAAAGTTTGCCCATGGAGTCAACCTTCTGAGTTCCCAGTTAAATATCCAATTTTCAGAATTTGTGGTACTTTAAAAAATGGTCAAAATGACAACAAAACACATTAAAATGTTTTTGCTTTTTATTTTTGCATGCCTGCATTTTTTAAATGTTTTAATAGTGAAGGGTTCTTTTCCTCCAAATCTCAAAGTAAATTGAACCTCCAGAAGGATAGGATGAACTCTTCACCTCTTCCCTCAAGGAACTTGCAGGGCAGGCTGACAGCAGAGGCTACACTTCCCCAGCTAGCATGGAAGACTCCCAGTGATCTCCCTCCTGATGTGAGAACGCTCTCACTGTGCTTTTTATCCTCTTCTCCTCCACGTAGGTTGTAGCACTCTGCTTCAGTATTTTCCTGCATGGCCTTTTACACCAAGTATTGTCTTGCAAGTATTTTTTTTCTCTGTTTGTATCTTCCTTCCTCATCCTGTCTCCTGGAAAAATCATTCTTCCTCTAAAACAGTTTGACCCTTAGTCTTGGTGACCTCTTTTCCAAAGCTGGGCTGTTATGCACCTCCTTAATGTATACTACAGTATATCTGTTCTGACTTTCTTACATCTACATTCCTTGAGGTCTTGTTCCAATATCACAGAAGCCTAACAAAGTATCTCCTGTGCACCAAATAATCATTAACCTTCAGTTAAATAATTCATGATATCCTGTTTGTCCTTTGCCTCTTCTACTGGATCATTTTTAAATGACATCTATTATTTAATATACATACTAATCATTTGAACTGCAAACATCAGAAAATAACAAAAATTAATTAAATTGAATATGTGGCAGATGCTCACAAAAGTATACACCCAAGAAGTCAGGGTCAGAAGGAAATGTTAGAGAATTCAGAGCTTTGGTTTCTATGCTAGATTATCATGTATCATTGATCTCTTTCTCTTGGAGGCATTTCTTCAGAGGAAAGAATTGAATTTTTGAAAGCTGTAGATATGCTTCTAACCAAACATGGGAGGATAAAAGATAATTATCCTGTCTCTGAAAAATCTATAAACAGTATGCAGTTGAGAATTCTGAAACACACTGACAGAAGGTTTGTAGATAAACTGTTCTCAGCAGAAACACATCAGGGCAAGAACGAGAATTTACTGGCTTTTGTTCCCAGCCTGTCCCACATGACAGCTCTTATTTAAGGTTGCCTTTGACTTACTTTCTCATGACATGGAATGAAAGCCTCTCTATTTAGCAACTCAATGCAGTGGCTGCAATCATGCTCGGTACAGTTCCTAACAGGCCTTCTCATTGTTACTTCAAAGGTTTTCTCGATTTCCCAGCTCTCAATAAATAATCCTATGTCTTCCATATTTGTAATAATCGTGCCATTTCGCATCCGTAGGTCATCCTCAGGATCTTCATTGCAAATTCCTACAAAGAATATGAGACATTTAAAAGCAAAAATGTTTCATTCAAGTCAAATATAAGCAGCACAACTAAGTCAGCTTAGTATTTGATTTTTAGTGGATTGTTTACTGAATGAGGTACCAAATTCATGGATCTTTTTAGTTTAGTGCTGAATTGTGTCAGACTCTTTGATACACTAGTATAGAATTGCCTCAGCCAATTAAGAAAAAAATCAGAAAGTAAGCATAAGGATATTTGAAGAGAACACAGAAAACTGAAAAGGAGGAGATTAATTTTGCTCTCACACTCTGCTGTTATTACCACCATCTCTCCTAACCCAAGAAGTCAATTTTAAGCCTAGGAAGACATTTTCCAGAACCGCAGGTGTTGAGTAATTAAACTCCCAGCCCACACACCTTTCCGCTTCTGGAAAACTCTGTCTGAATACTTTAAACCATAGTTCCATTTCAGGAACTGTCCCTAGCCCATCACCTAGTAATGACAGCTCTCCTGGTGAGGGCCTGATTGGTATGAAGTGAATCCTTATTCTCTCGTAACTAGCAACTGTTGCAGGTAATTCAGGCATGAACTGAACATCTCATAGCAGTTATGTAGACACATGGATTCATTTAAACTTATTACAACCACTGACAAGCTCAGGACTTGAACTAGGAATTCTAGGACATAGACTTATTTCTTTTTGCTGGGGTGACAGGACCTGATGCCTTGATCTGCTATCCACTCTAGCATCCTTGATGGAGGCCACACTGAGAATGAGCTTACTCCTCAACTCTGTCTGGAGAAGTGTAGAAGCAAGAGAAGGACCAAGAAACAGGTCCAGAAACCTGGTCATATTTTGCCTGAATCCCACACTATATTAACACATATTTTTTTTCTATTTTTTATTTTAAAGATTAAAAAACTAACAAAACAACAATAAAGACAAAATCAAAACAGTACAAAAACACCAAAAATGATTCACGACCTCAAAACAAAATGATAGGAATTAACAATGGTTGCTACATTACATACCGGTATCTTCAACAGAGGAATGGATAAAAAAGATGTGGTATTTTTATACAATGGAGTATTACTCAGCTATAAAGAAAGATAAACTAGAGGCTTTTATAGGTAAATGGATACAACTAGAGACCACACTCATAAGTGAAATAAATCAGATTCACATGTGTAAACATTGTATTTCCTCCCTACTATAAGAACCTGAAAGGGTAAATAACACATAATTTTTAATTCCCAAGATTATAAACTATAAAGTACATGTTTTCTTCAAGTATCACATGTAAGCATAAAAATATTTGAACCCTCAAGCAATTATATCAGAATGAATAAAAGTTGCTGCTGCATATGGTTTGGCCCTAGAAATACACAAGATATTGAGTGCAAATTTTTTAAAAAAATTTACCCATACAGCAAATCAGCTATGAATTTTGTATATGCTCTGCTTTTTTTTTTTTTTTTTTGTACCAGGAATCGAACTCAGGGCCTCATGCTTGCCAGGCAGACACTGTGCCCCTGAGCTATCTTCCTGGTCCACGAATTTTTTAAAGCCTCAACTTCTATGGACATAGGTAATTTTTTTTTGTAAAAATATGTTTTTACTGAAACTCTAGCTACCACCCCAGCAGAATGCAGTGCTATGCAAAACAAGATGTGAGCAAAGGCTTCCCATTCCGGTGTCCACATTCATTTGGAGCCACACTTTTGTGCACTAGAACTTTTCAGCCAGCACCCACCCTAATGATCCTAACAGAGCTCAGTTGTTCCTTTAAGTAAACACCTTGCTTCCACTGTGGAAGTCATAGAATTTAGGCAATGACCCTCAGTGAGTCAACAGGTAATCATAGTTGAAGATTCAGCTGGCAGAGTGACAACCACAGACCTCAAACAGAAGTCATACCACTCAGAAGTGATAAGCCACGCGGGGGAAACGCTCACTCCCAGAGCCCGACTCATGACCCAGTAATAACTATCAAATTATTATGCAAACTTGTATTATGTATACTCAATTACAATCATTTTTGTGGAGATAACTTTAAGTAACCATTGAAATTTTTTGTGTTTCCCATACTCTAAATAAGCAACAAAACTGCAAATCACTTCAGCACAACTTTCCACTAAATATTTATGTTTTAAGAAAAGAAATGTGAAGATTTCATATACTTGCTGAGGGTAAAGTCTTCGGCGCCTTCATTTTGGATTTTTCAGCATCAAGTGTAATGTCAGATCGGAAAGTAATGAGTAAACTTTTATTCAATATCTAGTGACATTTAAATAATTATATTTTTCCTAAACAAACATTTTTTTACTGTATATATTAAATAATGTAGTCAGTGTCTTACATTAACTTTTATATCTAATCCTAACAAAATCTTATTTAAATTCTTGGTTAATATCTAATAATTTATATATTTATAGGATTTGATATAGTGGTTCTGTACCTACAAGTGCATATGCTGTGTAATGATCCTGAAAGCAAGTATTACTGCCCTTATTTGAAAGTGAGAAAATTGATATCCTCTCGAGAGCACAAAGCTGAGAATGTCGCAGACAGTTAAATATAGATTAAGTCCAACTTTCCAGGAGATACTGGAGCAATTACTTTTAATTTTTTTCTGTAACCTACAAATATTTCTAGTTTGTTTCCTTTCACTTATAACTCTTTATACATCATGTAATATATTTCAGTATCAAACCTGGGAGTAAGGGGCTGGGGATTTAGCTCAGCAGCAAAAGCGCCTGCCTGCCAAGCACAAGGTCGTGAGTTCAGTTCCCGGTACCGGAGAAAAACCAAAAAAAAAAAAGAAAAAAAACCTGGGAGTAAAAGTAAATATGAACTGTATACTTCAGAACAAAATGGGAATAACCACTCAGAACATTGTATTCTTCAGAGAGATTTAGTTTTCCCTTATTTTAATCTACAAATAAATAACAAGGCTATTTAAGTTTTTAACATCATTGATACTTCACTAATGTTTAGAAAAGACAAGCTATTAGAAATAAACAACATGGGGCTGGGGATTTAGCTCAGTGGCAAAAGTGCCTGCCTGGCAAGTGCAAGGTCGTGAGTTTGGTTCCCCGTACCAGAGAAAAAACAAAAAAAACAAACAACAACAAAAAAGAAATAAACAACATTATAATAGTAGAGCAAAGCACACATTTCCATAAATTAAACTACTTCTTGCTTCCTAGTTTTTTATTGAATACCATTAATCTCTCCAGTATTTACATGATGAATGGAAAGTTAACAGCACATCTCAAGTCTAAAAAGCGGGCCAGTAAGATACAAAACAACTTGTAAGCAGGCAGAAAATATTAGAAGAAAATAGAGACTTGAAAATCAGCTGTCAACACAAAGTCCTTTTGTAGCAGATGACAAATTAATTCCAATAAGATATTCTCAATATTTGTAAGCTGGGAAGAGAATGTCAGAAAAAGTAGAGATCTGAAGATCAGCACTCACCACAAAGTCCTTCTGTGGAGGAAGACAAATTAAATCGAAAGCTAAAGTGAATGTCTATGATTCCTGTAAGGTGAGCCCATTTGATGATCAATCCGGCTGGAGTAGTAATCACATACATTGTACCAGAGTCCTCTATGGACAGTTCTTCACTTGAGAAGGGCAAAGGCACAACAATCGAATCCACTTCTACCTAGGATAGCATAAATAAAACAGGCAACTGTTTAATATACACTCATTAAAATTAGGAGACTACAGATCCTACTTTTTCTGATTTAATATAAAGTTTATTTTTTCTACTGCTCCCACAGCTTCTCATATCTTTTAAGCTTTTTCACTGTTCCTTTGTTGTTCCTTGCTATATTCAATATTCTCACCTTGCTGCATTTTATTTTTCTCAAAACTTAACTTCCATGTTATTGAATCTTTTGTGTCTGTTTCCCTTAACATGTGATGGCTTCCCATAAACATTAATGAGAATTTAAGATGGTGAGGTTATTCTCAGGATGTTTTCTTTCCTTGATCTTCTAAATCAGTGTTTTTTTATAACAACGATCATAATAATCATCTGTCAAACTTGGTGAAGATTAAGATTCCCAACAATTCTAATTCTTGGTTTGGACTGGATTCTCAATTGTATTTGCATTATGTACATTTGGCAATATTAATGTAGGCAGTACAAGGAGTATGCTTTGAAAAATAGTGCTTTACATAATGGCCATGAATAGAGCCATGAGCTATAACAGCTGTAAATTTTTTCAAGTGACATCTCACCAACCACCCAATTTCTCATCTTTGTATCTTGCTTATACTGCTACCCTAAGCCAAAACGTTACTCCTCCTCTCTTTTCCTCCGTCTACTCATTCTTTGTGATTTACTTGATGTTTAACTTCTCAAAAAAGACCTGTTTAATCTCTCCATAACTGTACTGATTGACCTTTCTCTACGTTTTTATGATACTTTGTTCATAGTCTATTGTTGTACCTTCTTACTTAATACAAATCTCAACACAAGTAGAATTACTTGAGATCAGAGCCTGTGTTATATCATGTAAATTCTCACTAAATATTTCCAATAATTAATTATTAATTGAATGTGTGATCCGTGACTGGCCAGGAATGAGTTTACCTGAGCATGAAAAAGATTCCATCTGCTCCAATGCTCAAAATAATGGCATTGACCAGATTTATCTCCCATCTATTTCCTGTTAGTACATCAACTTCACCAAAGTCAAAGTACATACAAAGGTATATCAAAGAAGAACCTCATTCATATATTTTTAGGTTTTATTTAAAACTTTCCAGTACATTATTATATCTTAGGGTCATTTTAATATAATTTCCAGTCTAGAATCTACGGACCTGGGATAACATATAATTATTTCCAGAAAGCATATAATATTTCAGCCAGTTTAAGTACATCTTTACACGTTTTTTATACTTTAGAGAAAGCCATTTAGATCTGTGTGAAGCACTCAGTTCACAACTCATCCCTATTTGGTAAACATCTATTCCTTCGGGATAAGCATTTTCCTGTAAGACCAAATGGCTCCTTGCAAACACTGTCAAATAATGCATCGGTTTTCTTCAGTGTATTAGAACAGAAGTAAATGTTTCTTCATTATTATCTTAGTTTAGTCATCATTTATTCACCAAGAAATTAACGATATCAACACTTCAGTACAAGGCCTTCCCTCTGCCCTCTTAGTGGTCTTCATCCTGGTATTCTTGGGTACAGCTCTTTCCAACATGGCAGTCTGTCCTCTCCATAGCATTTACATTTTCACTTGGAACACAAGCAGTAACTCTGGGATGAAGACATTTGCCCACTCATTTGATGTGAGAGGACACTAGCATGTTCAATGAGGTCCTTACAGTTAATCTTACAGAGGAGACACATTCGCAACCTTTGACATAAAAGTGAATGGAGAAACACAACATCAAGAAATACACGTTTATACTTCCCATTAAAAGAATGATTGGTCATAACAGTAATGAAACTGCACTGATATGCTTAATTTTCCCTATTTTCGCAGTTAATTGTTCTGTGTAATTTCTTCTTTTCATCTCATGGGAAGATAATTTTTAATTGTGTGTTCTTACCTTTCTTGCTAATCTATTGACAAGTATTTTATGTATAGGTGTTGTCACATTTAACTTCTTAGAACAAAGTCTAGCGATCCTTCCAGAAGAAGCCTGAATAAAAAAAAAAATTAAAACTTTATGGAGTTAAACATAATTATATGGTAAACAGAATGAATTTACTAAATAACTTTCAAATACTCACTAGCTTTTTAAATGAGTTTCCATTCTGGAAAAAAAAAACATATAAAGAAACACTTTCAAAAGAAGTACATTACTTGTATTTTTAAAATATGACTTGGATTAATATTATTTGTTCCTAAACATATTTACATTAAACTTCCTTGGTTTGAATATCAAATAAATCTCAGTGAGTTTTTGAGCACTTTGCATATAGCCTTGCAATCCCTGATGTTATAATATATGTCAACTATAGATTCATGAACATATGTTCACAGAAATGGATTATGACCTACCTGATTCATGGAACATTTTTCAATATGAACAACTACAATTTCCCCAGGAATTCTTACTAATATATAAGAAGCCATACTATATAATGCAGCATTGTTTCCATCAAATGTAATAATGCTCAGTTCTGACAACATGGAGCATCGACCTAAGATAGAAGAGAGTAGGTTTAGTCCCTTAATTAACTGCTGGTGTTTTAGTAATAATTGGCTTTTTAAAAAGAGTCTTTTATATTAACATTAGGTTTGATGAGAAACAACCAAAAAGGTCATGTGTTGTGAACCAAAGTCTTAAATGTAATGAAGACAGCTCAGAAACAAAGCAATAGCTTAAGTGTAATGAAGTGAAGCTTCAAAATAATAAGCTCTCTGATTAAAAAATTAGGCAAGACACAAGAAGAGGAGACTCACAAGGACATTCCCACTCAGGGCAGCAGATGTCAGTGTTCACTTGGACAGGCCTTCCCCGGAACCCACAGTCAGGCACTTCCAAGACCTTCGGGCAGTTCAGAGACCAATTGTACAGCGTCCACTCCATATTGAGGCATATATATTGGCTACAGTTATAAACAGGATCAAACTGCTGAGGCTGTCAATAAAAGAAGAAAATTAGTGAGCACTTCCCCATTTTCAGCTACTGTTTTCAGGCTTTTTTTTTAGATTTCATATTCACTTCATCTATATATCTCCTGAATATCCTAACTTTTGAAAGGTTCATGCCAAGGCTTCAGTCGCTCAAAGCAAAGTGTTGAATCCATGCCTTCTCTCTCGCACTCACAGCCTACATCTAATTCTTCACCAAATTTTGCAGGCTCCGCCTTCCAAATATATGAGGATCCAGGCACTTGTCTCAGCTCTACTGCTGTCGTCTGGACCAAGGCACCATTTTCTCTTGCTCAGATCCTTATCACAGCCTCCTGCTGGTCCTGCTGCTGCCTGACATCCTACTGGTAACAGCAGCCAAAACCACCCTGAAACAAATCAACTGATGTAGCTCCTTGGTTCAGAAGCATAGAACCTCCTCCTGTGTCGCGGAAAATAAAAATCGCAGTCTTTGTAAGTGTTCACAAGGCCTTACACAGACTGCTTTATTCCTTACCATTTTCTTCTTCCCTTACTTAACGGTCTCTTTGTTGCTGTCTCAATGTGTTAGGTACATTGCCATTTCCAGTCTTTTGTGCTTGTTTATGCCTCTGTTTGGAACAGTGGCCCTTGACCACTCTGCATCGTTCCTCTAAACTTCTTCAGATCTTTTTCTCAAAGTTACATTTTCTGAGAAGATTTTACACCCAACTTACTGGAAACAGTTTTATTTTTCTCTTAAAGAGTGCATTCTAATATTTTTAGATAATAGAATAATACTTCATTGGTAATCTCAGAAATGCCTATGTAATATAAACCCCATAAAGGCAGAAAATTTTACCTATTTTTATGTTTTACCTGAATAGTGCTTGGTCAGAAATGGTACTAAGTATTGATTGAATAAATAATTAGCTTATCAGATGAGTGGCATATTTGAAGAAGTTGAGAGTGCACATTAGAAGATGAGAAAACTATTAGCTCTAGAGGCTGATGACTTTGTATTTTTTGATTACCAACAATTCATTATTATCTTGTGCAGTGTCTGGCATATAGTAGCAGTTCAATAAATAGATTATGAATGCCTGATTTACAGAGAAGTGTATACGAGATAACTATTTATTTTAAAAATCATGCTTTAGGTTTTATTTAAATTTTGCTTTTCTTATTGTGGCCAGAAGTTAATCAATAAGAACTACCTAAATCAGCTAAGAAAATACAGTTGTTTAAACATAATGCATATTCTTATCTTTCATCAAAGAAAATAGACTAGTAATTACACCAACAAAAGTTTAAATGTATTTGGATAGTGATACACAAACATGAAAAGATGTTGTAAGAAAATAACAAATACCTGAAAAGAGATTACCCAGTCATACCTCACATTCCAAACCTGTTGTTGGTGTTATGTCAAACAGAGTTACTTCTGATGGAGTAATCATTTCTGGAACTATAATAAATGAAGATGTAGTTCTCATTAATGGAATGGTATGTGTTGTATATAGAAATTATATGTGACAGCAAATGTGCTAAGGTATTTTATATAGATCTATAAATTATATATATTATAAACTATTTATTGCTTGCATGAATCCTGTGAAGACAAAACATAGCACTGTCATTTTATACACAAAGCCTCTAAGTTATTGAACATTGAGCTTGGTAAGAATTCTCTCTCAAGAGTTCTGCTTCCATGGCTCTGTATTTTGATGACCTTTCTATATTCACCTTCACCACATTGAAGGTAGCAAGACAACTGTCTGGACCGGTAAAATGTCAAGAGTATCCTGAAAGATTTCTTAGGAGTTAAAAATTTGGTTGCATTTTCAAAACAAGTAGTGAAGCTGGTCCCTTTCACTTGGTGAACCTCTAGCATGTGTTCCTACAAGCAAAACAGATGTTTTTGACCCTATGATGATTGCAGATGATATAAGAACAACCCACAGAAAAGGGAAATATGATTGGTAGACACATTTTAGAGCACATTCTAATGCTTTTCATCAGTACTAGAGGGATTTCTACAATACTCAGTCTAAAGGTCTATAGAAGAATCACGATAAATGGCTGAAATTTTCTGTTCCTGCAATTGTAGTGTCTATTACTGGCAGTATTTAAAATACTGCATTGGTATCCTGTGTTACTGTAGCAAACAACCACCAATTTATCATCTTGCAGTTCTGCAGACCAGAAGCCCAAGATCAAGGTCACAGGCAGAGCTGTGTTTCTCCTGCCTGCTCTAAGGGAAAATATGTTTTGTCACCTCTTCCCACTTCTGTGGTCTTCCCAGATTCCTTGGCTCATGTTCCCTTCCTTCATCTTCAAAACTACAATATAACATCTCCGTCTCTCTCTTCCCTGTCTGATTCTGTTGTCACTGGTCCTCTCTACACTGTCACTGCTTTGGGCCCATATGAATAATTCAGAGTAAGATCTAAGATCCAGTCAGAAACTGATCAGCAGCTTCACACCTGCAAAAGCTTTTTGCCACATAAGGTTACATTCTAGAAACTGAGACATGGAAATTTGGGAAGGGGCATTTTCAGTCTACCAGATAACTTTCACTTTTTTAAGTAAATAAATTCTACATATAACTCTCCTTTCACTCTTATTTTAAAGTTCTTACTTGCAGAGCAGATACAGTATAACAAAAGTCCCCATTCCTCAGTCTTAGGAGTATAGTTCAGGGTATGCTAAAAATACCACCTAGACACTCTGATATTTAATTCAGACCTAAATATCTACATTTATTTTATTACAAACTTTTAGGCAAAGGAAAATTACATAAATTTCTATTCCAAGAGAAGCTAAAAGTCATGGACAATTCTAGGGACTTGAGGAAGGCATTAGGTGGTATCAACAGAATCTTCGACAGGTTAAAAACATTGTTGGGATATATATTGTAACAGTCAAGATGTTTTGGTAACTAGAGCTTTGTAGTAAGTTTGAAGTGTGAGTGCTCTAACTTTATGTCTCTTTTTCAAAATTGTTTTTACTCTTCTCATTTCCTTGTGTCTTCATATGGCTCTGGGGACAGGATTTTCAATTTCTACAAGGAAATAGCTGGGATTTTGATGAAGATTATGTTGCCTCTGTAAAGCAAATTTGAAAGTGTCACTGTCTTAATAGTATGAACTCTCCCAAGCTGTGAACACAGGATTTCATCCCACTTATTTTGATCCATTTCATGTCTTCAGCGTTGTTTTGTAGCTTTCATTATAACATTGAGTCTGTCCTTCAGCTTGCACTTCTTTCACTAAATGTGTCACTACCTCATTCTCCCTAGATGCTGCTGTAAATGGAATTGGTTTTTGCATTTCATTTTTAAACTTTTCATTGCTGCTGTATAGAAACACAAAAGATGTGTTTTCTGTACTGATCTTATATTCTGCAACTTAGATGAATTCTTTTATTACTGCTAATTATTACTGTTTTGGCAAAACAGTTTTAGACATTTGAAATATACTGATTTTGAGGCTATTAGATCAAATTAGAAAGCAATGCTTAGAAGAATTAACAGTCTATTTCCTGGAAGTTAGAATATGTACTCTGACTTCATAGACTTATTTCCTCCACAGATTAAATGATATAGAAAAAGTATCTATCCAAACATGCTTTACAACTCTAGAACAATTGCTCATCTCTACAAGGGCAATAACCTCCATCACAAGGCTCTTACAAAGGTTACATGTATGCCAATTACTTAACCTAAGGCCTGGCACATAATAAGTACTCATAAGTGTTAGCTAATAAGAATAAGAATACTAATGATGGTGTTAGTGAGAATGTAATTTGGAAAATGTCACAGGACTCCTTCTAACACTTTAATAATTCACCATTGCCTTCAGAAAAAAAATCTAAATAGTTTTGTCATGGAACCTTTCTGTGATCTCTGATGATTTCTTCCATCCTATCTTTCCACAGTTTTCTACATATTGCACATTTAATATACACTGACCTGCTTTAATTCCCTTCATGGGAAATATTCTCTCCCATTTTCAGTCTTTCACAACATTGCCCCTTCCAGCTAGAACATACTTCCTCCTCTTTCTACCCTACCCAACTCCTGCCTTCTGCCACCCTTCTGAGAACACCTCCAAAATGAGTACAGAGCCCTTCCTTTGTGCTGCCCCCATGTACCCTGATTGTAACATAGTCACTTCTCGGTATCCAATGAGGATAGATTCCAGACCCCATCTGTGGATGCTTCTGTCTCATATAAAATGATGCCTTTGCTCACATTAACCATTGCACATCTTCCCATGAACTTTAAATCATCTCTAGGTTACTTATAATACCTAGTACATCATAAATGTTATATAAATTGCTGTTGTACTATATTGTTTAAGGGAAATTACAAGGTAAAAAGTGCTCACTTGCTTAGTATTGATACAATGTTTTTCAAAACTATTTTCAATATACAGTGCATTGACTCCACAGATGTGGAACCCACTGGTACAGCAGGCTTGCTGTGCTGCAATAGCCTGTGGACTTGGCCACTTTAGGGTAAAAGCTGTCTACCATGTGCTAAATTCCCTAGTGAGTGTATAGACAGTCCTTAGCATTGGTGATACTCAATTAAATCTTGTCAAACATAAATATCTAAGCTAGAACTTCTTTGAAAATCATAATCACAGGAGTAATATTACATTAAGTTCAGCAAACCTTACTGTGAGTGGATTTATTAAATCCTTTCCTGAGGAAAATTTCATGAGAGAGACAGACAGACAGACAGAAAGAAAGAAACAGAGACAGAGAGACAGAGAGAGACAAAGAAGAGAGCGAGCCAGGGTAGGAAACTAGAAAGCCCTAGGACAGAACACAAAAATAGCAGTGGAGGCTCCAAAGGAAACCTTGATTGCATGTACATCATTTATATCTCATTAGAGCCAACACCATCACTGTAAAAATTTGAGTGGGGTTTGGCAAAACCTAACTCTGAGCAAAGATATAAGGAAAGTCCTACAAGTCTATACAAAGTGAATGAGAGGAAGAGGTGGAAAATGAGATGGACTAAGCCCATCAATAGCTCTTTATTGAAAAAAATAAGTGCCTACTGAATTTTCTAACCACTGGATAGTCTAGTACCAGAAGCTGTGATCCGTGTACCTAGATGCAAATTACAAGATGCTAATTGAACTGTCTGAAATTGTAAGGATGCCTGAAAACAGAGGAACAGACAGCTTACCTGGTGAAATTAATGCTGGCTCTGTGGGACTCACAGGAACACCTACAAAAAAATAAAGATGCACTTCCTTACTGTAGTTCATATATGGCTTTTATCACGGGGAACAGGTTTTAGAAAAAGAAAAACCAGGGGAGATGTAAGAGGTAAGATTTACATGATTTAGAAGATACTTAGTAGCAACAGCAAAACCTACATAAAGAATACTGAAAAAAATTCTAAGAGTTTATTGTCTGTCTAAAATTTTTGCTTATAGCTACTTGTTTCACAGGAAAAAATCCATGTTTTTCACCTTTCAGAGTAAATTAACCAATATTCACACTTACAGTCTCCTGGATAAACACATTTGAAGGTGATCTCATCGAGAATCATATTTTTAGGGCAGTGGGGCAAGCATCCTTCAACCCTTTACATGGAAAAAAAAAGTATAAAATACAATCAAATAAGAATAAAGAAGCCTTCATGGAATATATACAGCTGTGATATATCCTTCCTACAATTCTTCCATCCCCTGGGTGGTTAAGTACTAAGGAGGACTGCATTTGCTGCCATGACACTCTGTCATACTTCAACTTAGGAAAGCACAGCGAATGAGTGATAAAGAGGTACCATTAAGATGAAGGCAGAATCTGAACACAGAAAATTTAAAATACACAGTTAGGTTTGGAGCATATGAAATACCTAACCTACAAACTGGTAGAAATGAAAAGAAATAATCTTTTCTTTTTTTCTTTTTTTCTTTTTTTCTTTTTTTTTTTTTGGTACCGGAAATCAAACTCAGGACTTTGCGACTGGCAGGCAAGCGCTTGTGCTGCTGAGCTATATCCGTGGCCCAAGAAGTAATTTTTTGAGAATTTACGCTAAAGTAGTTGCACGGTTGCCTTTTGCTTTTCTATTCGCCCATTTCCAAGGGGTTGACAAAATCTTGATGCTCTTGCCTTGAAGATGTCTGTATGACAAAAACAGCATTGTCAGTGGCTGCCCCTGCCCTTATTAAATCCTAAACGCACTGGTAAGGGTGGAGAGCTCTAGAGAGGAGGACCAAAAGGGAGCATGGCTGCTCTTCATGAGAACGGGGGTTGGGAGGGCAAAGACTGGTTCTTCAAGAGTACTAAGGTGCACTCCAGTTGCTGACAGTGGCCTGGGAGCGGTTGGTTGTACAGCAGTAGGATGAAGCCAAATGTGGCTGGGCCTTGGGAAGGAAGGATCCCTCTCCTTGTCTGCACAACAGAAATCAAGCAGGGTCTCAAATTTCAAAGGGCCTGGGCTTGGGAACTGTAGGCTAAAAACAGGAGAGAGCAGCAGGAGTACCATTCTTCTACAGGAATGAAGTCAAAGTAAAACTGAGATTACATTTTCCTCCTGCCCAAATAAGGCTTAGAGTCTCATCCTGATTCAAAGGAAGTAAATGTAATCTTTCATCTGCAACCAAATCTAATTACTAGATTTCACACATTTTCCAGAGAATTAATGCAAATATAGCTATAAAAAGGCTTTCATTTTTTTATCTGCATCTCCCATACATTAGCAGTTTCTAATAGTTTACTATTTTAGTAACATTTCCAATTGCTTTATCTGTTAATAAAACCTTTGGATGAAAATGCTCAAGGCCTCTTTCTACTCAGAATGCAAACAACTAACTTGACACTAGGGGTCAGCCTCGCCACCAGAGGGCACTGTTCACGGAAGCAAATCCAGGCAACACTAACCAAGAAAAACACTTTTCTCTTACAGAATGAGGTCTTCTAAGACCCACTTAACCATCTCTTGGATACCTCTTTCACAACGAATTTTTAAAACATTTAACCTATATGTTAAATTGCTTACTTCATAAAATGATCTTTTGAACACTTTTAACCTTATTCTGCTCTAATTCTAAACTTTACCGAGCAGAAGAAAATTTTTAAAAAATTGCTAAAAAGACCACAGCCAATCAGGTATTGTTAAATAAAAGCACCATCAATTTTTATGCAACTCAATTATTTTTTAGTTATTTGTGCCAGTGAAAACCACAGCCATCTTCTTAAAATATTTCCAAAAACCACTAATTCATTCCTTTAAAATGCTAGTCACATATAACAATTTCCTCTTTGTTTTGTCATACTGCTGATAATCTCCACTTCTTTTAGATAAATATAAGGCCTCAGATATAGAATTGTTCTTATAATAAACATACATAGGGGTAACTGTATTTGTATATATGATTTATGGTATGATGCTTGGCATAAAACAAGTCCTCATTTTCACTAGATTTCTTATTTTCAGCCCTTGCTTTGAGTGAGAAACTGAAACCATGCAAATCACAGATGGTGATTCTGTTGGGAGCTTGGAGGAGGAGAACGGGGATGCTAAAGCCCCAGCTCAGTGCCTGAGTCCCCACTCAGGGCCCTAAGTACAACGCAGTTATTGCAATCATGAGGGACCCCTCCTGAGTCCTGAACTCTTTATTCTCTCTTCGCCCATTACATCTGTCAGCACAGCCCTCATCCTAAGTGTAAAAGACACCCAAGATCTGATCACTTCTTACAACCTTCAAGGCTTGTAAACCCATTCTTCTGTTGTCCATGTAAATGACCAGCTCTGTTCTTGTCCTATCCTTCCCCTGTGGTCCATTTTCAACACAAAAACCAAAGTAAACTCTAAAATACGTCCTGTCACTTTATCCAAAACATATCTGGGCTTCCTGTCTTACTCAAAACAAAAGAAAGTTCTTACCACTATGATTCCCTTATTTCATCTCCTACTTCTCTCAATTCATTCTGCTCCAACAAATGACCTGTTTGCTAACTCTAAAACACATCAAATACATTCTCACCCCAGGACATTTTCACTGTTCTCAGGTTGAAAGATACCCCTAAATATCCACATGAGTAGTTGCCTCACTTCTTTTAGATCTCTGATTAGCCCTCACCTTGTCCATATGTTCTTCCCTGACCACCAGTCTTAGCTAGCAAACATACACACATGCACATACACATACAGGTACACACACACACACACACACACACACAGCTTGTTTTCTCTGCCTCTTTTATATTCTTTTCATCATACATATTGCCATCTGACAATAGGTTGCATTATACATTAAAAATTTGTGTATTTTCTGCTTCAACCCTGTGATGGTTAACTTTATCAACTTGATTGGCTTGGGAACTGCTGAAAGGCATAATAAGACCCACTTCTGGATACGTCTGTGTGGGTCACAGAAGCACCACCTTGAGGTTTTTATCTGCCCCTTGGCTCCTTTTTCCCTGGTGCCTTTTCCCATAGGCTCTGCTTCCCAGACACCATGAACTAACTAAGCAGCTTTGCTCTATCACAATGTTTCTGCCTTATTTATGCCATGGATTGAATCTTCTAAAACCATCAACTACCCTGCCTCCTTTAAGTTGTAGATGTTTGTAACTGTACCCCAACAGTGGGGAGGCTGACAAATACACACCCCAAAATGTGTAGGTTTCAGGAGGGCCATTACTTTAGTATGTTCAGCATCGTACCTCTAGAGCAAGAAGAATTCCTAACACAATAGATCCTCAACAGCTCTGTTCTGATTAACAAGAAATAAATTCATCAATTACAGTACTACATACCAAACATAAATTTTTCTTGAGAATGGCTGCTTTTAAACATAACACACAATTCACTGAGAACAGAATCTGTTAATACTGGGGTTTACTCGGCTATTGGTAATAGTTACTTACGGTGGAAGAAATTTACATGCCAGTGCCTCGGGGTCACTACATGTTTTAAAACAAGGGGTGGCACAAGGTTCGTATCTCCATTCACACATCCTCCTGTAAGGCACTGCTGCCTGGATCTCTGGAGGAAAAAATGTTTACATTTTGTACATTTTTAATGTACATTTTGAAATCTAATAACTTATGATAGATACATTTAGCTTTGATGTCTTCTTTATCATCATACTATGGAAAAGTCAAAGCTATGGAATAAAAATTTTGTAATTGTTTGGCGACTAAAACATTCCTTGATCAGGTTAAATATGTAAATGCAAATCTATGTTCCAAAGCTTTTAAAAATAAAAGATTAGATAGAGGAGGATAAGGAAAATTTTAAATCTTCTTTCTCTATGTTTAATAAGTTTTCACTGATCTCATATTATAATAGTATCAAACACACATTTGGGACTGTATTTTTTGCAAGATAATCTTTTGTCTTTTGTATGCTATCCCTCCTACAACTTTGTTGAGTGCATATTATTTACAATCTAAAAATAAAGAAATTGGAAATTAAAGCAGCCAAAAGACATACCTACTTCAAACAACTAGGAAAATGCAAGACCAAACAAGTTTCAAAGCTGTAAATCTAGAGAGAATGTTCCATGATTGTTTCTCTCACAGAGCTTATACATTATATATATTGTCTGAATACAAAAGAATAAACAAATGGACTTGAATAATGCTTGCTTGTAGCTATAAAACCTTTCTTAATTGAGGATTTTTCTCTGGATAACTCTGCTAAAACTCTGACCTTCCCACATCATAGAAAAGTCCTTCTATAGTGGTTCAAAATCATCTGAGACAAGAGAAGTATGTAAGGAAAAATATTCAAAATACAAGTATGTTTCTTGGACTTCATATACAGAGCTCAATTCCAATTATGGTAAGGAAAATAAGACTTTTTAGAAACCATCAATTCAGGGGCTGGGGATTTAGCTCAGCAGCACAGCACCTGCCTGGCAAGCGCAAGGTTGTGATTTTGATTCCCGGTGCCAGAAAAAAAAAAAAAGAAAAAGAAACTATCAATTCATCTAAAGTCTGGAGGGATTGCTACCCTTGACTTACTAGGTTCACGGATTTTGTGAGAGAAGTGGCTCTAAATAGAATAGAGCCCGAGAATTTTCTGTTTGGGAAGCCCATACAGGTCTGAGGTTCTAGTGATGCCACCAATGCAGTCTGAATCACAAGTGGGGCTGTCAGGTCTGATTTTAATAGCACAGACTTCTGTGTAGGCATAGAGGCTTATGAGTGAAGAGATAGAGGCTTGTAAAGTTCAAGTTTAAGTAAATTTCAATAAAATTGCCACATGCACACTATGTAATGCTGCAGAGGTGATGTCAATGACTCCTTTTCTCAAGAGCACTACACAGGAAGAGAAATCTCCAGGTGACTTTGGCTGAACTAACTTCCCCCTCCCACTTGCAGTTAGTTCTTAAAATAATGGCAGAGTGTCCAGAGAATGTGATGTTTGAGGTAAGAAGGAACTTTCTGGAACAACCCAGACTCTGATTTCCTCCCAAAGAGAAGGTCCTGAAAAATTTGTGCTCAATAACACCAGTGGCATCTGTATAGAAAATCCACAGTGGAGTGCTCGCCACTAAAGTACAGTGTGGGACATGGACAGACAAGACTCCATTTGCCCTGGGCAGATTTCCCAAGCCTTGGGGTTTGGCTCACCAAGGATTCTAGACTTCTGTTGATTCTTGTAAAGTTGCTTTGCCTGACTGGCTTGTTATGTCTCATCAGATTAGATCTAAGTATGCTAGCTTTAGAAGTACTGGAACTCCTTTCTTTCTTTTTGTTTGTTTGAGCCTCTTGCCCAAGAAAGAATCCTTGTAGAGCTCTGTCAGCAAGGTTTTTGCAAAACCCCTGCATGACTTAGAATGTGTGAATACAAGAATTCTATTCAATAGGCAAATTTTGAATCTCAGTTCAAATTTCATAAAACGCAATGTTTAAAAAGTTTACTAATACTTTTGCATAACAGAAACGGCTGATGATTAGAGGTCTTAAACTGCTTTAGGAGTATTACTTAAGATAAAGCAATTTGGGAGACTGATAGCAGCAATCAAGCTCTTAGATTTTGGAAGTAGATGACTTTTAAACATGGCATTAAAAAGTGAAGGTAGTTTTGTGAATCTCAGGAAATTCAATAACTATAAAAATTACAGTCTCTCAAGAAATAACATCAGGCTTCTGCTGAACTAGGGAAATTTTCCAGACATCAGTGAAACTAGGCAACCTTGAATTTAGAAAAAAAAAAAAAGAGGTAAATATATTGTCGTTATCACTAGGAATTAGATTATTAAGAAATCGCCTTCTAGGAAAGAAAAAGTAGATACAAACACTAGAAGTCGTGGTTGGATTCTGATTCCGAAGTCTAAACAGTACTGGTGATAGTAACTGAGGTAATAATTATAATCCAAGTTATTCAGAGTTCTTCTAGGTGATTTGCTTCCACTTAGTATCATAAGCAGAATAAAATAGGCACTATTTCTCCGATTTTACAGATGAATAAAACCAAGGAGCAGAGGCAAAGAAACTTACTGAAGGTCATAAAACTCTGCCTGCTTATATACAGTAAAAAATATTTTAACACTAAAAATTTAAAAATATTTCCATAATATTACCTGTTTGTTCTCTTTTTAGAGATCTCAGGAAACATACCTTCTATGTTGAAACTGCTTGACTGTTTGAATTCTTCAGAATCATCATATTTTGATGCTTTGACAGTAGAATCTGTGAATGTAATGAAAAAACCTTTCTTGCTGTATAATTCAAATGCACTGTAGCCGGGAATCCAGAGGCTCTGATGGTGGAAGAATGTCGCTCTCCGATGAAAGGCTGAATTTGCCTCCCACAGCTCCAAGCTAAGAATGTCATTGTCACGAACATAGAGAAAGTAGTTTGGCCTTTCTGCAGATTCCAGGGACACAAGTGCCATTGCTATAAAATATAAAGCAGAGTTTTGACAAGTCCTCGGAATTTCAGGAGAAGGTAGATAACCAACACCCCCACTATAAAATGCACTTATAAAGTTGAAAACATAGTACTTCATCTTTACCATACATCAAAAATGAACTATAAGACTTCTAAAAGGAAACACAGAACTTTAAAGGAAGTGGATAGCAATATCTCCACAATCATCAGGCTTTGGTTAGTTCTATGTTTTAAATAAGTTAATGTGTCTTTAAAGGAAAAATCAAATATCAATGAGGAGCCCAGGATGTACAGTTTCATACAAGGCATTGAATGATTAATTTAACCTATGTCTGCATTTGTAAACTTTAACACTTTCAAATGCACAAAATCTATAAACAGCTTAAATGGATGATAGAAAAGAAAGAGAAAATAAAGAAATAGATCCATTAAGGCATGTAACTAAGTGCACCTCAGTATCACTGGGCTCTTAATGAGCCATTGTTCTTGCAAGAAATTTTGCTGCATCAAGGAAAGATTGTTCACTCAATATTGTCTATTTCCCAAGGATAATCAAGTGGCTAATGAGGAATTAGGCTTTACAATGGAATGGAGAATATCAATTTTTTCTTTTGTTTGCTTTAAAGTTGTGCCTTATATTTCTAAAGTGCATTACTGTACATAAAAGCCTTTTAATTGAGATATCAGGTTGGTTTCTGAAACAAACATTATTTGGATTTTTCCAAGTACAAAGTTACAAACATGAGTCACAAACTGTAGTAAACATTAGTAATTGTAAATAATAATTTAAAAATCTGGGTCAAATTCAATATGATTCCGAAGGTAATTACTGGGTCCTAAAACTTGTAAGTCCCTCTGCTAAGCACTGGAAGATGCAAAGAAGAATTAAAGAAAATCTCATACAGAAAGTATCTAGCCAACATAAATTAAAAATTCAGATGATAATAGATACTTTTAGAACTACGGGAGTTATTTTCTACAGGAAAGAAGTAATTTATTCTACTAGAAAATTGGAGATTTCTAAGAATAAATGAAAGTTAAGTCAGTTTTGCTTATTCAAGAAATGTTTCCTAAGTTTATACAACATGCTATGGAAGGTTGTAGGTAGACTACAAAGTAACTATGTAGCCTTTCAAATTTGATTAAAAGACAGTGCTACTATTGGTCAAAACAGGTGCCAGGTACTACCTGCCTCTGCAAACCAGTAAGCAGAGCACCGTGTTCTAGTGCTGAGGATGTGTCTTTGGGTCAAAACAGAGAAGTCCCATGGTCTCCTAAGCATAACAGACTCAGAGATTATCTACTTCTGCTATGGGACCCTCATATTTAACTTCCTTCATATAGAATCATATTTTTTTTTCTTTCACTTCAATCTAACATTAAAATCCTTTAACTGTTAGGGATTTGTGGACTGTCAGATTAAGGTCTGTGATTAACAACAGGAGCATTTAACTCATCCTTTGTTTAACACCAAAATCTCAAGCAATTGCAGTTCTAACATAAATATGACAATCGATGAATAAATGATTTTTACACACAAAAGAGACAGCTGTTTCATGTGCCAGTGGAATATTTTGTGTTCTTTATGGAACTCAGAAAAATGTCATAGACATAATAAACATATAAGAGTCCATGTTAATATTTGTTGAATGAATAATGAGAAACTGCAATCAGAAAACTAAATTCTTCAATCATACTTACATGACATCTTCTCTTTGAAAAGACCTGGAGTGATCATAAAACTAAAAACTAAATTTCCATGTGCACTACTTCTAGGTAGAGAGAAAATGCTTCTACTGGTCATATTAGCTCCCAGAACAAGGTCACTCTGCCCATAACTTGCCAGCATGTATGGTCCTTCTCCAAGCCCTAGTTAAGTACAAATAAATAATCATAAATTATCACAGAACTTTACACTTCAAGCTATCATTTCAATGAAATAAATTTTAATAGCAATAATTATTCTAAAAATATTGTACAATTAAAAATGTATCATTAATAGAATAACAACTCCATTCAAAAATGATATAATTTAAAATATACATATTTAGAATGTGTAATTTGAAATATACAACACACACTGTGTATAAAAATATGCATGTGTGTGTACATGTAGACATGTGTTTATACCTATATATATGTAAATCATGCCTGGATAGATGAATTTAAGCTCTCTAGACATTTTTTCAGATGTAAGAAGAAGTTTATCACAGTAACTCTACATCCCTAACATTCCAAGATTCCGATTCACCCTTAATAAAAATAAGAGGTCTAACTGTATCTACAACCATGTATAATAATAATCCTCTAAAAACCATGCCTTCTTAGTCTCACTATATAAAAAATTTCACTGACATTATACATAATATTTTGCTATTCAGGGAATTATTAAATTTCACCAGTGAACTATGTCTGTAAAAAAGAGAAATAAAATGAGGCTCAATCAAGAAATCCAAGATCTTTTCACTTACTTCCTTATTTCTCAGGCACGGAAATGTCTCCTCATAAATATTTACTATAGTGAAAACTAGTCTAGAACCACACCTGAATTCAGAGTAAGTTTCTGCAAACTTCATCTTATAAAATGCATATAAATGGAAAATTAGTTCATCAATATTCAAATAATTTTATACATTACATTTTATGATAATGAGATCAGTTTGACTTCAATCCTATTTCTCTGTCATTTAATGTTCTTAATAACTGAGTATGATAAAACTTTGAAGTTTCTTCTGAATCATCAATATTAAGTTACATAATTACTAGCTGTGTACTTTGTATAAATACGTATATAATTTTGTATCGTGCATTGTGTTAAATGTTAACAGACAGATAGTAGATTAGAGCATAAAAGGTTAATATTGTATTCACTGTACTTTACCTTCTCAGCTCTCTTACTTTTATCTCAAGCACAATTTTACCTTCAAAAGCCCACCCCAAAGAGAGAGGTGAAAAGATTTAACCAAGGTGACAACAATGATTTTCTCCTTTAAGGACTGAAGACCAGGACTGAGAAAAAGAGAGGGGATAACTACATCAGAGGGATAAAATGTCTTCTGGGTAGGAAGACTGTGGAGCAAAATCTCCACCATGAGGACCAGGATGAAGGGGAAAGACTCAGAGAGTAACTTATGGTCAAGTGTCCCTTTCACTGAGGTCTTTGTCACCATCCAGAAACTAGAGACACTTATATACCATGAGAAAAGGCACTTCACTGAGAACTAGATACTTTGAGTAGAGATGAAGACTTAAAAACCTTTGCTACCACACCCAGCTGGAGCTAAGAGGAAACAGGGAAGAATTTCTTTATGAGTCTGGCAGCTATGGATCCGCCATCTCTGGTACAAATGGATGATATACACGGTGTTACTCTGTGAGCCAAAATGCACGAGAATCAAAAAAAATTATGCCAAACATTTTCACTGTTTAATGGCTGATTATTTAAGAAGGATGAGGCAAAGTTACATAAACTTCAAAGATGCAAACATTTTCAACTTATGAATATTCAGGTTTGCATAAGTATGTAAATAATGCCCAAATACATGGACCAATACATAAAATATACTGAGCTACAGTACAAAATGAAGAAGACATATCCATGACAGCAACTTAAGGACTAATGAACCCACAAAGATATTCAGCATAAGAAGGAAAGAGGAGATGCTAAGAAAAAAATCTTCCTTCCCCTTGCTGTACATCCACCTTACTACAGCAACCTGAAGTTATTATCTGAGAAATCCACTTGAACAAAAAAACCTAATGTTTTTATATTGACTCTGGTTAGTTGATATATTGTTTCTGGACTATCTTCATCAGCAACTGAGAGATGAAAGTCATTGAACTTATCATTGATTTTCTGCTGAGAAAAGTATAATTTTACTGTCTACTGAAAGTAATCATTTCCTACAGTGATTCTTTAAACACAGAAACAAGCATAGCCTGTCTAATAAAATCACACTAAACTTTAAAAACACAGAACAGTTTTTAGCAAGATAACAAAGTCCTTGCCCACCTGTATCAATAATAACTATAAGACCTTTATATTTTAAGTATACACCAAAGCGTTGGCATGAAGACATTATACAGACTCCTTATGCTAGGGATTATTGAAGTAATCTCAATGGGAGGCTTTGATTCTCCTACCATTTTAAAAATGTTCTTGCTACAGAATTGTGACTATTTCTGAGTTTTCTTTAAGTAACACTACTATCTAAATAACATAGTGTCTGGCATATAGTATTGTAAGTAAAGAAAGGGAGAGTTCAGCAGTAAATGTATAAAGAAGGTAAAGTTACAATAACTGTGAAATTACTTGGGAAGAAGCAAATTAAGAATAGTCATTTAAAATTATTTTCTTTCTGTGACCACCATCAACAATCTCCACAAGGGGACTGGGGATTTAGCTCAGCGGCACAGCGTCTGCCTGGCAAGTGCAAGGTCATGAGTTTGATTCCCGGTACTGGAAAAAAGCAAAACAAAACAAAACAAAACAAAGTCTCCACAAATCTATGATCTCCTTCAACCGTCTATCTCTACTGCATTGCTTTTACAAGCTCCTACCCACCCACCCCCACCTTGACCCCCTGATGCCTCTCCCTGCTGCTTGGATTGAAGGAAATAGATTCCTCTGCCACCGCACAGAGCCTACCAGTGTCTTAGGCAGGCGAAATGCCCATGTTCACACTCTAATGCTATCGTTACGGCGTTATAAATGGAACTAGAAGAACTGTTCAAAGCATGCTGTAACACATTATAAAATAGAACCATCACTAGAAGCTCAGCAGACTTGACAGAAGGCAAAATGTACCAAGTAGTAAGAGGCAGTGATTCAGTACGTGCAGAAAATTCTACACTGGGTCCAGTGGTCTGCAGAAGGAATGCCAGAAACAACAAAGGCACAGATGGAGACTTTCACGGCATAGTTGTGTGAGATAAGAATGCTTAAATGAGGAAAATTTTACGGAGTTTTCTCTGTAAGTCAATGTCTGTGTGCAATGTAGATCATGGGGTAACAATGTCTGGTGATCATCCCTACACCAAGCCGTGCTAACTGCATACTCGGCCAGGTGGCACAGACAGCAAGCTCACTGGCTCTAAAGTCAGACTGTCTGTAAGTGCTAGGTGAGCGCATTTGGCTATTTAATCTCTCTGCCTTAATTTCCCTGCTGAAAAGTGTTGGTAACAAAATAAAACAATGACATGTTGAAGTTGAAATTACATGATAAAGGAAAGGTAAACACAGCAAAAACCATTGATATTGTTACTGTTGCTACCTTTATTAGACAATTAATTGCATTTTGATCAAGGGATCCAAAGAACTGATATAGAATCTCTCCCCCTCTCTCTCTCCCCTCCCTCCTTTGCTTTCGCCCCTCTACCTGTGTTTCTGTGTGTGTGTGTGTGTGTGTGTGTGTGGTTGTGTGTGTGTGTATGTGTCTGTCTATCTGTTTAAAATATTGAACAATAAATGTATTTCAGGTTAGATTTTTCTTTACACTAAGTTTTTCTTTAATGTTAAATTTTATTCATCTATCAGCTTTTATAAAATGTAACAAAAACAACCAAAAGCTAAAATGATCATCTTCTTTTTAATTCATCACATCTATTTCTCTAAAGTTATCTAATCTTCTCAGCCTTTGGTCGACATTTACAGCTGATAGAACTCTCTGTGCCATAGACTGACTGCTTGTACCAGATGTCCTATAACTATTACTCTAACTTCTCCATCCATCCCTCTCAACCCAGAGCTTGTCCTGCTACTTCCACAATGTGGTTTCCTGGGTCGTCTAACTCACTGGAACTAGGTTTTGGTGGTTATGCCTTCACCCTTGAATAAATCTGATGAAAAGCAGATTCCTAATGTGCTATCTTTTGACATTTTCACCGAAGGCATAATTCTGTGTTTTCTCTACTGTGTCTTAGTATCAGGAAGCATATTTTCTCAGACTTTATGGCCATTCTGGATGCTTAGAGAGGCTAAATTTTCATCATTATATTAGTAGGTTTTCATTCGATATTATGTACTTATTTTTTTCTATACTAATGGCAAAATTAATTCCTTATATTACCATAACATCTATTTTTTTTTATTTCTACAGCAAAATAAAATTTTAACTATAGTCATGGTGCTGTGCAGTAGATATGAGAATTTATTCCTATTACTTCACTGAAGCTTTGTACTCTTTGACCAACACCTCTTCATCCCTCATGTACTCCCCACCTCCAAGCCCCCAGTCACCATCGCTCTCTACTTTGAAATGTGACTACTTTAGACCACACATGTAAATGAGATTAGCTGGTATTACCCACTTTGCCTGGCTTATTACACATAGCACAATGTCCTTTACATTTATCCATAAAATGGATAAGTTTTCCTTTTTGTCCATAAAATGGACAGGTTTTCCTCTTTGTCAGCACAAATAGGTAAAATAAAGGACTTTAAATAATCTCACTAGAAATACTGGTAAATATGGAGGTGACAGATGTACTAATTACCTTGATGTTATCATTTCACAATTTATACCATTATCAAAATGGCACATTACATCCCATAAATATACACAATTATTGTTATTAATTAAAAGTAAGTTAAAGATTTCAAAATTTTAAAGATTAAATATACACCATTGCTTATTAAAATTTTAGAAAATTTGACCAATGTCCATATTCTACCTATTCTAAAAGTATACATTTGATGTAACTACCTTTACTTATCCACCCACATTATTTCAAAACTATTTACAGGACTAAGGGTTTCTTAAATGCTGAAAACTTAAGCTATACAATTTCATTTTTCGTAAGACAAAGCTTAATATGAATACTTGGAAATTTTGACAGGGCTTCACAAAGTGATAAACCATGTAATAACTATTTCTACTTTATTCAGAGTACAAATTGTTCAAAACCTTTTGATATGAAAGTACACCTAATAGAATATTATAAAATTACTCTTCAGTAAAATATCACATACCTTCATTGTAATATTCACAATCAAGAGCTAAAAGGAAAAAAGCATAAGTATTAAGATTTTTTTTATCAAGAAACACATGACAGAACACAGAGTGGTATATTATTTAACAACCTCCTCTGAGCAAAAGGAATTCTTTAAGGTGATGTGCCATAATTAATTAAATTTCATAAGATTATTTTAAATGTATGCAATTATAACAAGTTAGAAATATCAATAGAAACTGTTCCAATTTTAATCTGTTCATCAGATAACTATCCACCTATATAAGTAAATAAAATATTTGGAGTCAAATCTAAAAGCTCAAAATTTTTTAAACAAATATGATTTTTATTACCAGAACAGTAAAACCTCACAAGCATAAGAATATTGGAATCAAATAATTTCTGTGAGGATGGCATACAAGACAAATTATATTTCAAATGCTGCAGGGACAGCAGTTAAACACAGCAGAAACATTACCACAAATTTTTCCTTTTGATACACTACAAATTTCTCACAGTCAAAAGAATATACAGTGTACTCCTTTCTGTTTTTGTGAGTTCCATGGAATTAATTATATGATAAAAACAACTAATATGAATCTTCTTTTTATTTTTTATTAATAGTAAATGTTTGCAATGCACCATGATATTTATATTGGGGGCTTATATTTATATTCACATCACATCTTGATGGTTTTTACTTCTCTTCCTCCCTCCCTGTTCCTGAGGTCCTCTTTCTGTCTCCACAAAGTCTATCCCACTATTTTCTACCATCTCCCTTTTTTTTTTGCTCTTTAAGTTATTTATATTTTGGGTTTCTCACATAAAATTAACCATAAGGTATTCAATCTTCTGCATCTTGATTTATTTCACTTAGCATGATGATGTCAAGATCCATCCATTTTCTTACAAATGACTCAAATCTAACCATCTATATTTTAGGAAGTTTTCCTCCTAATGATGCTCTAAGTAAGATACTCACAGCAGGGAGTGGATGGTCTCCAGTGAATGGCTACTCCTTCCTGACAACATTTGTATGCATACGCTGCTATGTTGGTGCACAAACACTCACAGTCCCCTCCAAGATTACAGTTGCACGTATCTTCGTGGCAATTTTTGGCAAAAGAAGTAACATCAATCTGAAAGCGAAGTGAAACACGACACAGCTTCAGTATGGACTGACTGTGATGGAAACTCAGACTTCTAAACAAAGCTAACTGGTGTGTTTTTAACGTGGGTATCATCAGCTCAACGCCGGCACCTAGAGAGCTCTATTATCTCCGACCTCTGAATTGCAGAAAGGAGAAGGAATAACCAAACAAATGTCGCATCGAAGAACCAGCAAAAAGTGTAATAAGAAAAACAAGTAAATATAATTTTGACTCCGGTGATATAGCAGATTAATATTTTTGGAGGTTCGTTATTTCATAATTGACATGCTCACATAGCACTGAAAGATGAGCACATTCTGCTTCCAGTTGTACTTTACGTGATTTGTTAGGGTCCATTTAGGCAACATTCTACATGACAAGAGCAGTTTCTTTAAAATTTCACATATCTACTTAATTGCTTTATTTAAATTGGACTTGTTAAGTAGCTGACAAAATTTAACACACCACTGAAAAAGTGTTATAAAAGGAGCAGGGTTTGATGTCATTACTCTGTGTTTTATGTATAGGCCGCTTCATGTGCTCTTTTTTTTTTCAAGTGACAGCCAGGAGAAGACCTAGCAGGCTCTGCATTTGAGAATACCAGTTTGGGCACAATATTTTTTGGTAAGCAGGTACGGTCTCTAAGAACCCTGGAAAGTCACTAAAGCAACCCTTTCTATACACAGGACTCTACACTCACTCATGTGTCCCTAATGTAGCAGTCCTCATACCTTTTGTCTCCGACTTCCATCACACTCTTAAATGTTACCAAAATTCCCAAGTCATTTTCTTTTAGGGGATTTTAAAATTTTTTTCTTCTTTTAAGTTTTTCTTTTTTACTACTACATGTTTATAGTATCTAGAGATGACATTTCTTCTGGGGAGTGTTGCAGGTACGTGGCATCTCAGTTCTTTTTCATCCCCTTTCCTGCCTTTACCTCTTGGTTCCCTTCTCATTTGCAAAAGATCTATGGCCCTACTTCCTATTATCCTTTTTTTTTTTACTTTAGTCATTATTAATAGTTAGGTTTTTCATACAAGAGCAACCATGTGATATTTATGCCTGTGTGTCTAATTCACTTTACATTACAGTTTCAACATGCATGCATTTTCCTACAAATGATTGTGGTTTATCCTTCTTTATGGCACAATAGAACTCCATTGTGTATAAATACATTTTTTAATGTATTCAAATGTTGATGGGCATATAGGCCACTTCCAAGATTTAGCTATTATGAACTGTGCTGTCATAAACATGGGTATGTCTATATCACTGTAATATAATGTCTTTAGATACTTTGGGGAGATACTTAGAAGAGAAATAGTTGGGTTGAATGGAATTTCTATTTGTAGATTGTTTGAGGAATCTCCATACTGATTTTTATAATGATTGCAGTGGTTTACCACCAACAAAGTAGTAGGGTTCTGTTTGCCCCATAGCCTCTCTAGCATTTGTTATTATCTGATTTCTTGACCATGGCCAATCTTTCTAGAGTAGGATGGAACCTCACTGTTCTTTTAATTTGCATTTCTATAATGGCCATCAATGTCGAAAATTTCTGCTTGTATTTATTCACCATCTGTACTTCTGAGAAGAGTATGTTCATTTTCGTTGTCCATTTTTTAATTGGGTGATTTATTTCTGAGAGCCTAATTTTTCTGAGGTCTTTATATATTCTAGATATTAGTCTTCTGTCCAAGGAATAGCTGGGGAAAAAATTTTCCCATTGTGTAGTTTCTCCTGTTTACCACATTAGACATTAAAACGCAAACATTTAAAAATAAGAATAGACACAAACATTAACATAAATAACATTTCCAGTGAAATGAAACAAATACATTTAGTGAAACAAAAATAAATCTGTTGGAAGAGTATAAAGCTTTACATTTTTGCAAATCTCTTTTGTGTCTGACTTAATGGCATATAGCGGGGCCTCAAATCTCTTTTTTAATTCAGTTTGTCATACTGTTTGGATTTTGGGGGGAGGGTTGAGTTGCAACTGAAGTACATATACTTGGAAAGGGATGAGTGTTTTAATATTATTTCAGATAATTGTAATCTATCTCAAAACTCCAAATATATTGTTTTCTTAAAGGTTAGGTACAGTGTGAAATTTGAAATCATACCAATTAACTTTGTACTTTGCTATACGGAAATCCTTACATTTAACTTGACCTTGAAGGGATCCTTTACCTCTGAATCCTTATATACCATCATGCACTGGTCATTTCAAAAATGCACTAAATTATGTAGGTCCCCTGAATGTTAAGACGTTTGATTCTGCACAAGACCAACAGGTCACATTTGGTAATGTCACCATCTGTACTATCAGAAAAGTCAAGTATTACAAACTTTTTAAATTCCTAGTGGTGAGTCCAAGTTTTAAAACATTTTATTTTTCAACTGGAAATTCAAATTGTATCAGACAACAGGTACTATCAGATGTTTCTCTTGAAACCACAGATTATTCTTTCTGATTTTCACATACCTTGTCTGAATATCCACATTTGTCTGGTTTTTGTTCTTTCAAGTAAAAATGATATTCTGAGGAAAAAGCAGCCAATTCAGCTCACAACTCCAAATTCACACAACTGACTTTCCCTGAGACAACTAACATATCTTGGTATGCAGCAAGAGTATTGCTTGATTTTCATAAATATATTAAACTATTTCAGAACTCATATTGAGACCTAACATTATTGTGCAGGGAAGGATCTTAGAAAGTTAAATTTCTGGATAAATTACATTCCACCTTAAATGATCCCATTAAACCATATTTTGGATCGAGAAGAATGCCCATTTGGCAATGTTCTGAGAAGACACAAACACATTTATGATCAGAAAGTGCTACATATGAACAACATTTCATAGAATAGAACAGATTATTACAAATATGCATAAATGAACATTGCTAAATGAGCTAGTGTGAGGGAGAATACAAATTAAAACATTTAGCAACACTTCTACAGAAAAGCTCTAGTAATAGATCCTCCTAGCAATAGCTAGGTAGTATACCTGAAAAACCAGCGAATAGAGAATGTATTTGTCTTACTCATAGTATACATAGAGAAATACACCTTTAACTTTGAGAGTTTAGTAAAGTATGCACTTACCACATTGCGGCAAGGAGCAAAAACATCGCTGTACAGAATGGAGCACTCTTTTTTGGCATAGGGAAATTTGTTTTGATGTGCCTCACAGGGTTTCATTATTTCACTTGGATCTTCACACTGTTGGAAAAAAATTAAGGAGAAAGTTTGTAAAGGGGTGATTTCTCAGAAACCAGTTTCTACCTAACTTTACCCATGACAGTGGCATCTAATACATTCTCATTCTTTTAAACAGGCTTTACCTACAGCACTTGCTCTTACCCATACAGGCTATAGGTTAAGAGTACACATTATGTTTTTTTCGTGGTTTTTTTTTTTCCAGTACTGGGAATTGAACTCACAACCTTGCACTTGCCAGGCAGGCGCTGTGCCACTGAACTAAATCCCCAGCCCTACATTATGTTTTTAAAGCAACTACACAGAAGAATGAAATCATAGTGATAGCAGAGGTAGAATGGAGATACAATAATTTTTAGATTTTTATGAATGCAAGTATTTACAAGACAATGTCTGTGAGTATGAACCTCTTTAATTTTAACTTTTGAGCACTATCTGAGGAATTGTATATATTGTAGTTTCTGCAGACTCAGACTCCCATGCACTCAGCAATTGGCTTCTGTTTCGCCTAATCCATCTCTGTGAACCTGCTGGGTGAAAGGTCGTCAACAACCTCTTCATTACTAAATATAAAGGGAATTTTTCAGTCTGCATCCCACTTGACCTTTTGCTGCTTTTCACTGAGTTTGTTCATTCTCTCCTTCCTCGGTTTTTGTGGCACAGTTTTCTGATTGGTTATCTCCGCTGTGCTACACTGACAGCTTTGCCCCAACCTCTTTCTCTCTCCCTTTTTTGCAAACTTAATGCTTAGACCTCTATTTTTCTCATCCTGACTTCAACAACTTCAAGATACTAGCAACTGCCAAATCCCTATTTCCATGCCAGCTCTTACTCCTGAATTTCAAAACTGAACATTTGCACCTACATATCTGACAGTATCTTCTCTAAACACATCTCAAACTGTACACCACCTCCTTATAGAGCTATGTTTTGCATTCCAGCCACCTTCTATTTCAAACCCCACACACAACCATGCTGAATTTGAAATTCATTTTATGCCTGACACCCTCTCTAGCCACGCTGACACTGCTAGATAGCTACTTCTTCCTTTTCACATTATCTTCTTTCCTATAAACTTCACCCAGAACATTTCTCCAGGAACCTGTTTTGGACCATCATGATCTCCGTTTGTGTTTACATTTCTATTGAAGGACCATCTCACTGTAGACTTACTGTTTTTCTACTTCATCTACCAACCTAGATTCTACCTTTCTTGATAGGATGCTGTGCTTTATTTTTATTCACCAAATGGTAACCAATCAGGACATTGTGGTTTCAAACATTTTTATCAATTAAGAAGAGCAACTGACTAAAACAAAACAAAAAACAAACTACCAGACAAGAATAGCACCAACTTCCAATTTTAATCTGTTTTCTAAGTTAGTACAGAGATTTTCCATATGTCTTCCATAGACCATACATATTGAGAATCTATAAATAAAAAATAGGTTATGTGCAGCAATTTCAGGAAATTCTCCAACCATATTGCTCCTTTATAGCTTTATAATACCTCAAGAAATTCTTCAAAAAAGAAATCTGCCTAAAAATTTGTTTAACTGGTCCCAAGGATAGTTGATTACAAATTTACCCCAGTACACGTACATATATGTAAATATATATATTTTTTTCAACACATATATTTAATTTTATGTAACACTAATACCAATGATGTTCTAGAAAACAAATATTAAGAAATTCTGCCTTCATGCACTTATTGTTTGAGATGGCAAAGACTACCTAATCCTTAGAAATGCAGATACATTGACAAGGCACTTTGCTATGGCTGGGAAAACATAAGAGAGAGGTGGGTTTGAATGTCACCTCTGCTACTTTCTACCCATGGGATATGTATTAGACAGGTCAGTTAACTTCACTGACCCAATTTCTTCATCTATAATGTTGAGATAACATCTTTTACATCCTAAGGTTGTTACAAGAATTACATGAGAAGGTAAATATGAAAGTTCATCACCCATGAATTACCATGCAAACATGAAGTAAAGATACTTGCCTAAATATTCTTCTAAGACTAAAATATTCAAGTATTTAAAAACTCTAAATGTTTTTGTTTAGTTCTAAAATGCATAAATCCAACTTACCTGTCCTAATGCCCAGCTATCTCCAAATACCTGAGCATTTCGCACCTCCAAGTTATTAGATGTGGTCATATCATTAGAAGTACATTTGTCAAAGTTTCCACACAATCCTGACAGTTTGTTCTAAAGTAAAAATATCATGAAATGTTTCGTATTTACTTTAACATTTAATGATTGATATCCACTATAAACTTGAAAAATTTTAAATATACATATATTAACTTCCATAACAAACATTCAAAAAATAAAAGCTTTAGGAAAAGTGGACTTTTCATATTTATTTAATTATTTTTTTAATCAATTCAAATTCTCAAAAATATTTTACCACCTCCAAATCTTATCCATTCACACTTACCAACACCTCAGCATTAATATTACTAGTAACATAAATAAATTGGGAAATACAATTGTGCACTACAGTATATAAACACATATATATACATATATAATTTATATATAAATAGAAATCTGTGATGAAAGGCCCATTGAATGATATATTTAAAATTCTATAGATGTTGCAATAGTAAATATAAATTAAGTTGTTATCAGTTGTGAAATGTTGGTTGCAATGGACATATAAATGACATATCTGTAATATCCACTGGGTTTCCTCAAAATACTGTGAAAATATCTTTACTCTTCAAGAATGGAGGAGGACTTGCAGAAATGGATAATCTTCCAAAAACAATACAACCTCTCCTTACAATTTTGAATTTAAACTTCTTGAGTTCTGTCTCTTCAATCCTGAAGATGAATGCAGCCCTTCGTTAATGGTGAAGCAGGCTGCTCACACCTTCAGCAAAGCAGACAGTAGCGCCAGGGTTACAACTGCAGGGGGCACTTATTACCACGGGGCCCCTGTGCTTAGAGACTTCGCTGCTCCAAAGATAGTCACCACTTCTGCCAATGGTCATGCAAAAGCTGAGGCAGCAGTAAAAGGGATGTAGATAACAAATGGCTAACTTGTTCCCAAAAAAGTAGAAAAGACAAGATATAAAATGAACAATGACAGAGAACATAAACCAAAGGATACCCATAACCAAAGATTGTTTCAGATTCAAGCAAACTAAGTATAGACATGAGGGCTTTATCCCCTTTTCTTTTTTTTTTTTTTTTTTTTTTTTTTTTTTTTTTTTTCTCCGGTACTGGGAACTGAACTCACGACCTTGCGCTTGCCAGGCAGGCGCTTTGCCGCTGAGCTAAATCCCCAGCACCCCCCTTTTCATATCTTATATTTATAGCATACTAAAAGTTTTAAATGTTTTTAAAATGTTTATGAGACTGTCATTTCTGTTTTTCTCTAATTGATAGAGATTATATCCTGGCATCTCAATTTCAATTTCAGATAAACTACATTTTTAGATATATCAGTGCTTAGAATAAACACTTTAAATATAAACCTAAAATATTTAATCAAATTATAAATGTTTTGAATAAAATATAAACAAAATTTAATAAAAATATTTAACAGAATAATACACTCACCAATTTAAAATACAAATCATCAAAAATTTTAAACAACTTACATTTGGTCTTCAGTCATGAAGGGATAAACAGCTCTGGTACACCCCACAACAAAATACTACTCAGTATTGTTAAGAAATAAGCTATTAATTCATACAACAGTGTTGGTGAATCTTAAATTTATTTTACCACTTCAAAGAAGCCAGCCTCCAAAGACTATCTACTGAACAATTCCATTTATATAATATCTGGAAAAAGCAAAACTATAATAGAAAATAAATCATCGTTTGCCTGGGGTTTGGGGTGAGGTAAAATTTAATAATAAACAAGCAACACAAGCAAAATGTGGGTGTAGATAAATTAGTTCTATATAGAACAGTGATGATGAATTAAGACTTCATGCATTTGTCAAAATCCAAGGAACCACAGGAGTCATTTTTAAAATATCTTCTTATAATTTTGCTTTATGTAAAATTATAAAAAATATCCAGGATACATAGTAAAATACAGAAAATAGGTTGCAAAAAAATTCATAGCATGAACAAATCGCATAACCAAGCTAAAAAAGAGGGGACAAAAGTGCTGATCTAGCCAACTTTGGAAAAGAAGTACTGTTAAAGTAAAAAAAAAAAACTGTACACAGAAATAAATTCTAGTTGACTCTAGTTTATTCTAGTTGATAATGTTCTTCTCTACAAGAGTATAATTAGTATTTCTGAAAACATAATCTATTTTGTAAAGGACAACATATATCATTTTGTTTTTACCAAACATCAAAAAGTAAATGTAATTTCATTTTCCTTGCAGCTCATTTAGGGCTTCGGTGGACATACCTTCCATTGTGGCCCCACTTTAATATGGATAGTTGTCTTCGTATCCCAAAGAATAGTGATATCTTCCTCAGGAAAGTACACCACTATATAGTATCCAGCCTTCCAAAGCTGGTACATGGGATTATCTTCCAGAAAAAAACCCGATCGTTTCTTCCAAAAGATATTAGGAAAAAAAAAAAAAACAATGAATATTATGTTTTCTAAACAAAATACACAAAATCAATTAAGTTAATATCTGCCAATAACTGTCTGTGTACTGCTATTGTTGTTTAATTATGTATTTTCTGAATTCTGGAATGGCCTCAGGAGACACTAAAGATAAGCCTGCAGACTTAGAAACTGTACACCAATAATAAATATGTATGACTGAAGATTAAAAATATATGCTGTTGCTCAAAAAAGAGAAACTGTGCCTTTCTCGTGTTTCTGAGTAGTTTATGACAGCATATAAACAGTTTATTGTTGTTACCAAATATTTTTTGAAAAACAGAATTGTTAAGTTTTGTAGGAGACATTGTCTTCCCAATCCAGTGAAAAATTCTACTGCAAGAGAGTTTTAAAATTGAAAACATAATTGCAATACATATATATCCACACATTTTGTGTGTGTGTGTGTGTGTGTGTGTGTGTGTGTGTGTGTGTGTGTGTAGGAGAGAGGGACAGAAAGAGAGAGAAAGACAGAAACACAGACAGACACAAAGAAAGGGGCAGGAGAGATGAATTAGCTTCAAAGGAACTTGGGGAGGCTTTCTGCTAGAGGAGGGACATGAACTGATCACTACAATGTCATGCATAGGAAGAAATGAGGATAGAAAAGAAATCATCCCAAACAAAAGGAACGCCTTAAAGAGCTGGGCACAGGATTATCCAAGATTCGTTCACAACTAAGAAGAGAACCAACGGGCTAAAACGTGGATTACCTGATGAAGCATAACCTAAGGCCTTTTACCATGATGTTACTCATAACAGTAGCCATCAGCTCTTCAAAATATAGGTAGTGAAAGTCTGTTGAACAGGGAAGTGATAAAGCATGTGTATTTAAAAGAAATTAATATATATTGAAGAAGTTAATATATATTAATCTAGTTATGAATATTACTTATGATGAGTTTCTGCCCATGTAAATTTCTGCCAAGTCATCAGGGCCATGACCCAACATGGTGTGGTCCAGAGACGACCACGTGTCTCTCCCAGACCAACTCCCATCCCCCATCACAACTTCCTGTTTCCTTTCATGCACAGGGCAACCAATCAGCCTCTGTTAAGTCACTTAGACCACCCCATAAACTCCATCTCCCAACCTAGCCCAATAGATTCTGTGTCCCAGGGCCCCACCTGAAGAAACACTCTCTCTTTCTCTCTCTCTCTCTCTCTCTCTCT